>NC_060245.1:19845934-20007427 GCF_021155785.1 Neodiprion fabricii
ATAGAACTATTTCGTAAATAATCCTTCAGCCAATCTCTGAAGCTGCCGGAAGTTGGTTGCGAAACATTTTGCTTCGAAATAGCCATAATTGTGAAAGGGTTTTGATATTCACCTCTGAGAACCGGGTATCGGGAAAAATTGAGAATGAAAATTAAAAAGCGTTATTCGTGACTCGTGCAACGCGAGATAGTGAAACTGTAACGAGCCGGCGAATATGAACGTGCGGGGGTTTGTACTGCATACTAAATTATGCAGTAGTTGGTAAACAGTTTTTTTATTTACTTTCCGGTGTTATCGATCAGTCGCACTATCAAAGCACGTAATATTTATTTTACATTTTTAAAATTCGTCACGAAAGTATGCGCAAAAAAAAAAGCCTCGTGCTTTTTTCATACCTTTTTCAAAAAGTTTAAACACACTTTGTGAGATACTTAAGAAGAATTCAGAAGAAGAATTTCACGAGAATAAAGTGTGATTCGTGATTGATTTCATCAGTGAGTGAAAAATACAAGTCATCTATAAGTACGTTCTAAAAATATTACAAAAATCCCTGGTTATTCAGATTCTAAATATCCGGCACGAATCGAATATTTATCTGATTGTGATTTTTCATCGGAATTCGAATATTTGCAGAGATTCCCTTGTTTGAAAATTTAGAAATAAATTTATTTCTTGCAATGACTAAATGACTTGTGTTCCAGTCATACTGCTTAGTTTTTATTTCTGATCATCTTGAATTGTTCCAATTTCTACAAAAGCCGATAAAAAGTAGCGAATATTTCACAACATTAAACAAATAAACGTTTCCAGTATGAAATGGCATGCATTCTCGGCACGAAGGGCAAGGTATAAGGGTCGAAAATCTTTCCTGTATAAATCAAGGGTAATGGGATTGGGTCCAAGTTAGACATCCAGAAATTGCATCAAGTCACTCGTGATTAGGAAAGTTTCTTAAGACGGAAGGAGGGGGGGGGGGGGGGGGGAGAAGCGAATATGATTTCATGCACATCACGTACCATCAGAGTTGGGATAATTAACGTTGTATACGTTGAATTGCGTAACTAGATTGTACGAAACGAAAATCAGAATACTCGGAGACGAGATTCGGAATATTATGTTTTTGTTCATGAGATGCAAAAACTGACACGAGTCGAAACATAACGCTTTGAAATAAAAATCGGATGGAATTTACGACTGTTCGTTATTTATTTACGCGTCAATTTTTACACGCCTGTCCGCAACGGTTCGCGTTAAACTCGTCACGCAAATAATGAAAGCTCTGTATCAGATTGACCAGATTGAAGGTTACGCGGTATAAAACTACATGTAATTTAGTATTTGTTTCGAAACAACGGGTAAAAAATTCGGGAACGAGAAATGGGTCGCGTAAGAAATAAATTTTCAATAACAATATCAATAATAACACGTCTTGGATTTAAATCGTTTTACTGTGATACGAGATTCGAAAGTTTTCAGAGACAAAAGTTGTGCGAACATACGTGTTGTATGTTCCATTTTAAATATTTTTAAAATACAATTGGTAAATTTGAAAAAAAAAAAAAAACGAGAAATCGCAACGTGAGGTTAAAATATCTCTCTTTGTTACCAAATTTTACTACGGGAAATAACAATCCATTATCGCAATGACCATCGAGGAGCACATTTTTCTAATATATATATGTATACACATATTTATAGAAAAAAGTTTGAAAGGAAGCGTGTCTCCGGAAATTGGAGAAAAATTGAAAAAGTGATATGTATGAGGTCAAAATCAGTTCAATACGTATAGTCAAGTACCTGACGATCAGCCGATTTATGTGTGTTCGTGTATATTTGTATTATTGTAAATTTTCAGAGTTCGTACGCTTTTTGAAACCCGAAATTTCCTGACTTTTCCAGGTGTTCCAGCCTGAAAGTAGGATTTTTTTCAGTAACCTTCCAAGAAATATGCCGGTGATTAATGACAATTTTTTTTGCATAATAATACTAATACCTTCAATAATACCTAGTAATTAATTTACCGTCCGACTACCAATTTCCAAACAACAGTCAGCGATTTTCAGTAATAAAAAAAACGAAAGGAGGTTTGATATCAAGTAATGTACGTATAAGGACGCGTTTATTTCTTCAAGAAACTTTGAATTCCAGTTTTATTTTCTAAATTCCCTGAGTTTTCCCGGTTTTCCCTGTGCGTACGAACCCTGATTTTAATACCCTATAAAAATTACTGAACAATTTATACGATATACTCGCGATAAATGAGACGAATTATTGCAAAAGTTAATAAAAGCCAAAAAACGTTTACGCTCTTCGTCATTTTACTATACTATTTTTTGATTTTTTTACTACCGAAGATGAAAAGTATTCGAATAGTCAAGTACCGCAGCAAGCAAGAAGAATATTTGTACTAGTTTCAAATTCCCTTCGCTAAATCGAATTATTTTCAAATCCAATCTGTCGTTTGAAAAAAAAAAAAAAAAAAAAAATCAATTTCGAAAGAATCGAACTTACCGTTGTTGATTTTGAAAAATGATCTGATTTGAACGAAAATAATTCGACGTGTATGCTTCAATGAGTTGTGTATAAGGTGTACAAATTTCAACGTTACCACAAAGAATGAATTTAACGTA
Source organism: Neodiprion fabricii (assembly GCF_021155785.1). Classification (NCBI taxonomy): domain Eukaryota; kingdom Metazoa; phylum Arthropoda; class Insecta; order Hymenoptera; family Diprionidae; genus Neodiprion; species Neodiprion fabricii. The sequence goes on from NC_060245.1 coordinate 19,848,565, forward strand.
TAAATGTGCATATTATGCGCAATATATATCGTTGCTTCTCGACGTTCGATAATTACGGCTCATGTTAACAATAAATCTATAATACATAATATAGTATGTGTTATAATAAAGTAGGCAGTAGAATTTTCATTTGCTGGCTGACAAAACGCACCGCGGCACATACGTACCGGGACAATCTCTTGAAACTTGAAAACCAACCGCGCACGCGCCAAATAATTCAATCTCATTGGTCGGCGAAGTCTTCCCGCAGCGTTATGTTTGTTTGCCATGCAGGCGGGCCAACGCACACAAAATGTGTACGTTTGAATTTTCAAAGAGCATAAGCATTAAATTCCGATCGTTCTTCGAATAATCAAATTTCCGACCCGATAACAAATGCTTCCGAAGCCTTTCCGTGTCGCTGCCTCAATTATTTGAGATTCTAACCTCGAAATTTCGTATAAACTACATCAGATACGCTAGAAACAGTTTGGCAAGTGAAAACTCGGGTCGGCCAACCTGCACGAACTGCGGATAAAACTCGCGCATGCGCAGTTGATTTTCAAATTTCAAGAGATTGCCCCGGTATATCACAATACAAATATGTACACAAGATATAGCGTACCTAGAATAGCCTTAGATGCGAATATATGCGTGCGTTTGATTATCACTTTGGGATAATAATTTTATAGAAATTTTACACTAGTGTATATGTGTATAGGTGTGTGTATATATAGTCATATGTTAACAAGATTGCCAATTTGTTTATCTTAAACGTTAATTGCGTCATTAAGCACATACAGTTTGAAAATTTACTTCTGAATCTCTATAGATGTATACAGTATGTTATCAATATTGAAATACATCGCGGTGAACTCTAGGAAGGAATCATTACACATATACTGATGTGCATAAGTTAAATATATCGTTGAATAAAAGCGCGTAAATCGTTGTATAATGTACGTGTAACGATACAGTTACTACTGTATAGCAATAATTGTCTTACTTACGTTTTATGCATAGCCATTGAAAAGTGATTTCATTATTATAGTTTATATAACAAATACAGGTAACCGATCGTTACATGTATATATCTGTAAACGGTACACAATATAATTACAATATTAAAAAAGTAAAATACGAACTCATGTTTTCAGCATTATTTTCAAAATATACGCAAATGTATACATACAGGTATAATTATTGTCTCGCTTTAATCACTTACGATGTCATCTCGACGATATAATAATAACGTATTTTAATTATTGCTGCAGATAGCGCAAAATATGATTGATTAAATTTGCGTAAATATAATTAATTCTCCGCTTTATTTCTTTTCTATACAGTTTCTTTTCTTTTTTTTTTTTCTTCTTCTTTTGTGTGTCTTTTTGTTTCATAATCTCATGTTTTAGAAAAAATACATGTTGCTATATTGTCACACGGAAATAGGAAAAATAAGCTTTTAATCCACCTATTTGATCAAAGATAAAAATCCTATCACACTATATTATTATATCGCCTTACTACAATTATTAATCGTATCATAGTTTGACGATTTAACTGAAGTTATTGCAATATTATGAGCTAGGCTAGGTAACCTTGATATGGTAACTTTTTATTAAAATACGGATGTTCTTTGTAAACTGGACCAATTTTTCCATGTACTTCTTGGATATGTTTTTTTTTTTTTTTTTGTTTCCACTGTCATTTGCTTGGAAATAATTATGCTTATAAACAATTTTTATTTTTTTTCTACAATTCATTGTACTCTAAATTTTTCCCGGAACTTATTCAATTTTCCGAAACGCTACCAAAATCAACAAAAAAAAAAAATAAAAAAACTTATACAGCACCATTATGTAGAGATTTGGAATTAAGACATGGTATAAATGTCAAATCTCAGGAAAACTAGATAACTGAAAATATATTTTTTACCACTATAATTTTACTTCGGTAATTTTATTATGAAACTATTCGTACTGCTGTTCTAAAAAATTTTCATCGAGCCCTAATTGTCGCGAATTTCTAAGAACGTTGGGTTAAAAATTTGGAGCAAAAATCGAATGGTTTATTTTAAACTTGTACTAAAAACACACAAATAACGAGAAATGTTTGAGAGATAAATGGAGAAGTGGTCCAGCTGATAAAAGAATCTCCATATAAAAAATTTTCTAAATAGTTTCGTATTATTGCCTACATTTGTGACTAGTCGAAAAATTTTGCGGTATATAAATTTGACTGTTTGGAAAAAAATAAATAAATAAATGAACAAAAATTAGCTAATGAAATACCGAACAAAGTAAATCATAATTGTCAACATAATTATATAAAATATTACGTGTTTCAGTAATAGAAGTGCGATCCAACGGTTGCGATATATATGTATATATATATATATATATATATTTTTTTTTTTTCAACTTTCATTTCACAACTAATATTATTATTATGTTGTATTTGTTTTCATATGTTCTTGGTTATTTTTTTTTTTTTTTTTTCTTTGAGCAATATTACAGTGTGTACTTGCATAAGCTTGGAGCTTTGAATTGCGAGTGAAATTCTCAATTACAAAGCTGATAAGCTTCCGACGCATGGAGGATGTAGGTATGTACGAATTACAAGTCGTAGGTGACACACGATATTAGTGGATTAATTTCCAAAACCTATAACATTCATTATTTTAAGCTCTTTCTCTCGCTCTCTCTTTCTCTATCTCTCTGTTATTATCATTCTTGATATTATTATTATTATTATGTACAAATTCCGATTGTTAATAATTAATCGTTACAAATTCTTCAATCAAATCTTCGATAGAATTTACTAATACTACAATAAGCTAATAAGCTCTATTGAAGTACATATATAGTTAAGATTGAGCGTAAAAAAATTACGCTCGTACATGTAAAGGTATTCATAATACACATGTAAATTGTAGATATATGTATACATATACGTATTTTCATCTCATATAAACGTGAAGAAATATTAAATTTAAATCACCAAGTTTTTACAAAAAAACCGTGTTCACTACATCTGTAAGAGAACAATTTATTGGAAGCAATGACTATCGTGGGTAAACTAGACGTTTTTGCTTTATGAGGCTACGAAAAGAAAGGAGAAAAAAACTATCGTGAACCATAGAATAGGATCGATTCACGAAGTCATACCTAGAAAACGCACCCCAGACAAATATCCAACAAAATGTTCTCTTTTGAGATCTAATCTAAACTAATTACCTACAGATTGCAAAAAATACACGATGAGAATAATTTTAATTATCAAATTACCTGCATAGCAATCGCAAATCTAATAAAATATATTCACCTAATCAAACGGTCGCTAAAGGATCGTTAAGCATGTATATACTAGATACTATAACAGTATCGAGTAACAATTCATATTTATTCCAACTTCCGTTTCCAGCGAAAGGTTGTGTTTCAGAGTATTTTTGCTACTGCAGCGAATAAATGATTATTACTCAGATGCGTGGTATCTTCCAAAGCTGAATTGATTACAAAATATTCTTATCAAGTGTCGAACTTGCCGTATGTGTATAAGATGATATTGCCGGCTACACTAAGTGTATACTAAAACATGTATCACAATTTCTAAATTTTACAGAATAGAAGTAAAAAAGATATGTATAGCAAACATACAGACTTCATAAGAATCTGTAAGATACAGTCGATTATAAAAGCACAACGGAAGATCTCTGTGTGTGTGCGCGTGTGCGCGCACGCATTATGTACGTCACAATGTGGAATACTGGAAGATGAATCGTAGAGAATATTCCATTTGAAATACCAGTTAAAAAAATCAATGAGGCCACCGACAAATGACTGCGAATAACCAAGGCACGAGCCAAAAATCATGTACTAAGCTATCCGCGACTGACTGAAAAAAATGATGGCACAAATCAACACATCGTCTCAGACGCCGGAGCAGGACATGTGCTGAGGCCATGATCGGCGGGTAGATCATTATCACTCTCTCGAATAGGAGGTCGAGCTAGAGTCTGTTCGATTTCTTTGGTGACGCTGATGGTGGGTCGGGATTTGAAGGTTTCATCTTCGATGGCGGAGGCCCGTCTGAGCTGTCGCCGTTCGTTGTGTACAGTCAGGAAGAAGGCGCTGTCCTCGTTGTCATCGGATTCTGCATCCTCCGCTATGTCCGTATCGTGCATGTATCGCCGATGTATAAGTCCCTCCATAAGTTGATAGTCGCACTCCTCGGCGTCGCGTAGATGCTCCTTCTCAATGTGCAGAGCCATCTCGGGGTTTGACATCTCCGATGCGTATCTTCCTCGACGAGGAGGAGGCGAGACAGGCGGAGTTCTGGGGGGACTCAACAGCCCGCAGTAACTTTCGAGCTCGTCGGTGATGCTGGTGTACTCGGACCGCATTGCGAGAAGAACCGACCTCTGATTAGACGAGGCGTTATTACTCCCCGCAGAGCTCGGTATCACAGCTACCTTCGGCTCGGCCCACGTCACTCTTTGCGCACCGCTCACAGGAGGAGCGAGAAGATTATCCGGCTCAGAGAGCGTGCGGCTCGATTGCCTCACCGACGGAGGATGACCCGAGGAATCGCGTCTCGCCTCGAACGCCGAAGTCGATGTGACGTCAACACTGCCCGACCTTTTATAATGATCGTTAATTTCTTTCTCTGGTTTTGCATTCCCCTCGCTAACGTTGCTCTCTCTACTTTCCGAGGTTTTGAAAACCTCCTGAGAAGCTGGTTCGTCACTATTGTTCGACGAATCGTTCTTGCTCAGATTGTCCAGCGAGCTAAGAATCGTAGCTCGTAAAGGTACCTCGTCCTCCAATGGCGTTGTTGTTGTTGGGAAGAAGGTTGCGTCCGTTAATGATTTCAAGAGTTTGCGGCGTCGGGTGTGAAGCAGAGGCGATTGCGTGATTAAGTCTGACTCGGAAGCGGCCTCCGATCTCTCAGAAGCTCGTCTGGTACGTGGTTCTGTGGTTGGGTCGAACCGCGGTAGATCTAAATTCGACGTATGAGTCGCCATGAAACGATGTATTACTCCTAAATGAGCCAACGTCTGTTCGTTCAGCTCCTCCAATTTTCGCATCTTAAATTCTACAGCCTGAAAAGAAAATATGTTAGATTTTAACGTTGAGAACGAAATTTCAATTAGCAATGCTACTAATGCTAAATTCTTACCTGCAAGGAAACGTTCCTACTGTTTTCCTTCTTGTCGATGTCCTCGATTTTCTGATGCATGTGCTCCACGCGTTCGGTTGTTACTTTCACTCGCTCGTCTGTCGACATCTGTAGTTTGAGTTCTTGTTCCCTGAAATATCCCTCGACGCAATCCTCCTCAAAGTCGTATAATCGCTCCATATCATCCTCCTCGAGAAAGAGTTTCAGCCCATTGTCATATGCTTCTGTGGAACGCATCTCGCCTTGCCTGACGCATCTGATGATGTATTTAATGAGCAAATAGATGTGCGAAACTATAATCAGTGGTGGAGGGAGAACCGGTTTCTGTTCGTACTCCATGACGACGGTGAAACGTTGGAACATCCATACTTGGTGGGCGACAGCGTTCACTTCGTTGAATATGTTGTTGAATACTGCTATCAGGAGATTGATCAAGAGAATATTGGCCACGAGAAGGTAGACGGACATGGCAGCGGGTGTTATCCACCTTCCCAGAAGGCACGGAACCTGTCCTGGGTCATTTCCGCAGTCTGGATCTATATTGTCCGCGTACACTTCACCGTAAAGCATGAAATATGGCTCCATAAATATCTGTTGATAAATCAATACATGAATCCAACGATCAATCGACAAATGGTGATGATAATTGAAAAGGAAGTAACAATGTCGCAGACTTACATCTCGCAAAATTCGCCACTTGGGTTCACTATTAGGATTAAGAATAGCTTGTCTGGCTACGCCAAAGCTCATCAGTACAACTAGCAACAGTACAACAAAGTATATCATATTCTTCACCATCTTTCCCATCATTGTAACCAAAGGACCTGCAATGCAAAGTCATTAAAATGATTAAGTTAAGGAACGAGACAACGAATTATTTCCAAAATTTCTATTCTAAACCCAGATACCTAAGTACTTGTTGACTCCGAGAATGTTGAGAATTCGCAGGTACCAATATATACAATCCACACAATAAATAACACGCCCTACTTCCATAGTGGGCATTCTCAACCGTAGAATGAGACCAATTTGAAAAAATAGAATGGCAGCGGCGTCGCACGGGTTCCACATATTCCATGCCCAGACACTGAACTTATGGGATAAAGTTGCTGGCTCGGAAGACACTATCTGCCGAACTTTTTCACAGCCGAGTGTGCAAATGTAGGCAATGGAGTATATTTCAGCCCAGGCAGGCATGTGACCCATTTTCACAAGAATGCAATATGAGAATAGCACCAAGAATACTATGTACGCAATCTGAAACGTGCAAATTTTGTAGCCGCTATCCATTTGTCAAATAAATAAAACAGAATACGTGTAATTATGTTTCAAGTACTTACCGAACTTGCCCAAAATTTGGTAATAGGAGCTGTATAAAATTCGTAGAGCTTCTTTTTCAGACGTAAGGGTCGGTTTGTTTTTATATCATAGTATTCGGGCAAGGAGTGAACAAATCTGGGACTGCAATCATCGTGATCTGTTATAACTTTACCATTCTCTCGAACGATTGTGTCTTTTGCAGTTATTGTTCCATTTTCAGTGGAAATTAGTGCCTGCGAAAAACCGATCAAGTAATTAAAGCAATGTTAACATTGTTCAGTGCGTAGCGAGCGAAAGATGGTGGCTATTACAGAAGTGAAAGTAGATACATAGGCAACTGTAACAATTTCTCGACGGTAATGAGAAAAAGTGATGGAAGGATTTTCGAAGTAGTAAGAAAGCAGAGATAATTGAACCTGGAAAATGAAATACGTACATCTAACGATTACAACAGGCATATAATATAAGAGCGTATAATAAATTGTTGTGTTATGTAAACGCAACCAAAGCTGCTACAAAGAAAAACGACATTGACCGGGGACAAAACGGAAGAAAGAACAATCAACAGCATTTGAAGAATTTCTTAGTGGGTGACAAGGACGTCACATGACAATTCAAGCATTATATAAAAATGGAAGATAGCGATCACTGATTGATCTCGATTTCCTCGACACTGTTGTACCTTGATGCCTTGCTGACTGCAAGAGGATTTGCTGCGAATACTCAAGCTGCTACGTGGACGTTTCTAAAAAAATATGGAATACAAGCACCGATAACAATCAGATGCAAAATATCATTACAGCTTTTCATTAATCGTTGTCTTGACATATAGTTCAAACGCAAAGAAAAGGTGATGATTGATTAGCAATAATAATTCGGGATATGTTAGCACTTGAAAACTGATTTCTCCTCGCAAAGTTTACCAGCCACTGGAATGACGTTTCAAGATCGGACCAACAATTTACTTAGAAATCGACCATATGTGTTTAGCGGAACGCCTCGCACTGGCTTTTAAACTTCACAAGGAAAAAAATAAAAACCAATAATACCTAGTGTGTTTATTGTATTAGTAAATACTAACGTGAAAACTCGTAAAACTTATAAAATTGAGAAAAACGATATGTTACCTCGACTTCGGGGTGTGCCGGAGCCGACGCTAATGTGGGAGTGACTCCTTGCTCGTAGTCACTGTCTTCATCTTCGTCCTCAAGAGCAATTAAATGTTCCTCCTGTGTCTGTGGCATAAGCTGCAGCTCTTCTCGACTTTTGAATTCCAGCCGTGTTATGTATGGCGGACACAGCAGGCCAAGTACTACCTACAGTTCGGACAAAGCATTGAGATGATCGAGTCAAAAGTGAAAGTGAAACTACATAGAAGGACTTACGCTGGTACCAAGTAACAACTATTAAACATCAAGGCTAAGAAATCATAAAAACAAAAAGCAAAACGTAGTGGTGGCATGCAATTTACCCCTTCCTTGTCGATTAACTGTCGGTGTAATCAAAAACAGAGTTATTGCGGAAAAAAAAAAAAAAAAACTGATATTTTATAACAAAATAAATTGTACCATAAATTGTTGAAATGATATTATGATAAGTTCACAATTAGGTACTAATAGGTGTAAAGTAACTTCATCATATACTAGATAACAAGGTTGACCTTGAGATTCGTATTTTTACGTGTTCGTAGGCCACCCATCCAGAGGTCAGCGAGAATAATTTGACTGCAAGGATGTGCTAGAAGAGGACGATGGTTCGCAGTTACAGCAAGTGACAAACACGTCTGACCTGACCAATTCTGAAGCTCTGACGTTAGCAACTGTTGAGTTTGATCGTCGTCTTGTCGATAACAAAAATCCAGAAGCTCTAAGGCTAAACATTTAATTCACATGAAATGAATAATGCAAAACGACATCGAACACATTCATTAATTGCCAATTCAACATTAATCAATAAACGCTTCATAAAACTCTGTGGACACTCACCGATAGTTTCAAATTCCTTGCCGTAACTACGCAGTTCGTCGTAAATCTCTGTCTCAAGATCGTCTTCCGCAGCTTCGTGCGCCATTGCCTTGTAAAGTTTTAGAGCTACCAGCGCTTTGGCCAATGCTTCCTCCCCGTGTTGCCACATAAGAAGCGCCATTTGTTGACGTTTCGTTAGCACAGCCCATATCAGCAATTCGTTGAACGGAAAATCGAAGAGCGGTGTGTCTCTGTCCCCTGGCAGCGTCTCGGCCAGCAGAGTCATCGTCAAACTATCAGTTTTTCCAGCAGCGCCGCTAACCGAGTAACATCGACCAGCAAAACTCGTTGCACTATTGGTACGATGGGCATGAGCGTGATGCGCGTGTCCACCAGACTTCTTCATAACTCGAGAATAAACCGCTCTAAATTTTCGCCGAGTGTATTGAGCCCGATAAGCTCCACCCATCAGCTTATTAATCACAAGACCGATGTCGTGCAGTGTATAAATATATCCACGCGGTATGTGTGGTCTCACGTCCCTCAAAATGTAGCCAAGAGTGTTGGATGGCCCTTCTTTCTGGTAAATTTTATCAGAAAAAAAGAAAGCGAAATTATTTGGTTAAGATGTATTGAACAGTAGCCAGACTATGAGTTTGATAAGTGATTTTACTCACTGTGTTGTAGAGATCTTCGAGACGAGGTATGGAGAGAAATTTACGCATTGAAACACCATTCTCAAGCAAAAGTTTTACAAAATCAATTCGGTCGTGCTGTAGAGCCTGCATCATGGATTGTTCGAGTGCTCCGGGCGGCCATTCTTGTCCGTATACAAATATTTCGCTACGAGCTATATCGACTCTGTTCCAAGTCAGAGCCAGTGATAATTGTTCAGCTGGCGAGAGCTGCTGCGACTTAAATAAGGCTGTGAGGATTGTTTGGTCAAGTTCTTGAGGCCGGTCATGCGTAATTCTGAATACTGTAATCTGGAGAACAGAAAAGGAGTTAGCAAATCTATTGTAGAATAGCAAAAGTTATAATAAAGACGCACAAGGTTTTTGTTACGTGTGCACTGAAGTAGCTCTAAGTACAGTTGTTCCGCCTGTTCGGTAGAAACTTCAAAGGTGTGCCTAATAGTGCCTAACAAATGTAGACGCATCCCGTCTGGCAAGCCGTCACCCTCTGTTTCACTCTCTGTCGCGTACCTTTAGGATAATAATTTTTATTCACAGCTACATTCTACAAAAGGGAACTCGTAAACAAAACGGAAAAAATTATCGCACAGAACTAATACCATAATGATTTTTGGCAATATTTACGAAAGCAATTGAAAAAATAACAATACAGGCATTACTTTATGAGGCAAGAGATTCGGTAATTAAACTCAGTGATTATTGTTTTACTTGTGCATGAAAGCAATGAGGTCGGCTGCCCGACCGGAACCATCGCAAACCACGACAGGGACTGGCGGTTCATCTGTAACGTATTCAAGAACTGCTCGGATAGTGTTTGTTCCTCCTTCGATTACAAGTGCCACAACGGGAATGCTACTATGCGTGTCTAAAAATACACAACAACTCATGAGGAATTGATCGACGATTTCATTCAATCGGTTCTGAAACAACAATAATAACTGGTAACCTTACATGGCTGAAGTTTCTGATTTGATATGTATTTTTCAAGCTTCCTTCGCAGCATTATTTCAGCTCCATATCTCCCTCCAGTTCCATTATCAACCAAAAGAAAATATGCATGCCTGCTGTTCAGTACAGCGTATTTGGACCTGTAAAAATCAACTGAACTTTATTCATACCGTTCCTAGTTGACGAGAGAAAATAATAACACTGTGCTTCAAATACCTTGGAGATGCAATGGCGTGATAAGGAACGTCGCGTCCCCGACCGACCAGTTCGTGTCCATTCTCAAGTATCCCCCAAGGCGCAATACCGATACTGACGACTCTCCCCTGTCTCTGATTTGAACGCTCCAAAAGCAGAGCATCGCCAACCTGTCGTGTTACACCTGAAAATAGGGCCAAAAACGTCATCGAATCTATATTTGCGCCAGAGAATTCTTGACTTACCGGTATTTGTTCCGCCCGTAAAGATCCAAGCACCCGTTGTTTTTGCTGCTTTTAAAAGGCCTTTTCTAAGGACTTTCTTCAAGCTTGGCTGTAGCTCGAAATTCGATCTCCCACCATGAACGGTGATCAATAACTTTGGTAAATCGAGGTTCCATTCGTGCCTCAGTAGTTGAACAATAGGCTCTGGTCGAGTATCGTATGCGAGCCTGACATACTGAGCATTGGATAGACAATCTTGAGTTAGAGTTTTATCGATAGCGATGTCCTAAAGAAGACATCTCCTAAAATTTTTCTATTCACCTGCGCTTTGGTTGGATGAGGTCCACCCTGAAACTCAATCGTGCCATATGCATCGGTCGGGCTAATTCGAGTATTTTTACCCGGAGTCCAAACCTCTCGTTCATGATCAATTTTTTTATCTCCGGTAGCAGCGCTGGCGCCAGCGGTGGAATGAGTTTGAACATCGGCGCCAGTTCCGCAGTGAAATGTGAAGGAATGCCCGCAGCAGCATCTGAAATAGCATGGGACAAAAAAGGCTGAGTAAATTCTAAAGGAAAACCGTCAGGGAAATAATAATTTAATTAAAAGCTCTGGAACAAGCCTCTCAAGGATCGTACAGTTTTTTCTGCAAAAAAAAAATATGAAATTACACTGCAAAAAGTATTACATCAATATATCCAATAATCTGCATAGTCATAACGTATCGTACTTCCGATGAGGAAACTGTAAGAAATAATATCAACAAGAAGACCTCGGAACGCATGGACGATCTGCAGGCTGCATCTGTACTACACATTGTTACCAGCATTGTATAATCGAACTTCGAATAGCAAGCAGTATAACACACTTACTAGGCGCCACATCCAAGCAAACAGAAAAAACAAAAAATTAAATAAATAAATGTCTTCTTCAATGTATCTATTGCTCGGATTGATAGGACACAACAATGATTAATTTCGTCAAGGCGCAAGGGTTTAGTAGAGCGTGCGGATGATGTCCGATCTGATATTATACAGTTTTATTTTGTTTTTTTTAACAGTTCTCTGTCACGTCTCTGACAGCAAGAACTCAATCTTACAATTTTGTACAACATGGGACGGTGCATTCTAGATAATTCTCACCTGGCTGTTGTGATTACGTCGTACTCAGCACCCTTATCTCCCTCTACTTCTTTCAACCTAAACACGCAATGAAACAAGGAAAAATAAATTAAACTGAAATGAATGAACGAAGATGAAAAGTGAGAGCAATTTTTTATTTGCCAAACGTAAGAGAAAAGAAATCCGTTTTAATAGTGGCAAATAATAGTGGACTCGAATTGTCCGGGAATAAATTTAGAATACTATACATCTGATGTGCTCCACTTTAAGTCACCTTGTTGCAAAAGAAAAAACAAAAATATATGTATATATATGTATATATATGTATATATATATGTATATATATGTATATATATATATATATACATATATATATATGTATAATATGCATATAACTGAGTTAATCTAACTGAAATAATGAGTATAAAAAGCATGATTTTGATTGATGAATTTGAAAATAAACACAAAATGCACACGTAAAGCTAATAGCAGCAAACTTATTTACTAGACCAAGCCTTATTTGACCAGTGTTAATTGTTAAGACTTTATCCAATTTTACCATTCTGCGTCAGAGATAAGAAAGCCTATAATATGTATAAAAATTAAACTGAATGAAAATAATATAATCCATCTCCATTTTCATACTTTCGATACCTCAACGATACCGCTTAGAATCCAAAGTATACCAATTGCCGATACTATCAACAGATTTTCACTTTACCACTAATGATGAAAGTTATTTCAGTATTATTTCAATAAGCACACATGCCATTAGCTGCCCCTAAGATTCCAATACTTCATATATAGCTGCTTGCGCACCATAAAGTTTCACATATAGCAGTTACAGGTTGTTAAATCATCAATAAATTTATTCCTGATAATGAATAGCCCATCCATAAATTTATATGATTTGTAGATTGAGGCTGTAAATATTAACAGATTCATGCCACCTAATCCCACCCTACTCACCTGTGCTCATCTCGAGGACTAGGAATAAATTTTGCGCATTCCCTCTTTTGAAAAGTAGCTTCTATCCAACTCCGCGCTGTTGTCTGTAATTGAAAATTGTAATGTTCACATCTCAACAAATTTCAACAATAGTATTTATACCTATATGTATGTTTTTTTTTTTTTTTCATCAGGACCACAAATACTGTACAAATACAAATTGCACTCATTTAAGGAAATAATATCGAACGATCGAATGAAATGAATTTGATCATGGTATATTTTCAAATAAAAATATAAATAAATCACAATGAGAACGTTGATATATTATTCACTATTTATTATTCAAGTTAGTCACTATGGAGTAAAGCTTTTCCAAAAAAAAAACTAGTTCTATGAGTTTCTTTGGAAACATGGACACTAATTTTACTGCTGGTAAGACATGAGCGCAAAGCACAAATTGTTAATGAATACTAAATTTTGTTAATCAAGGATAAAAAATTTCACACGTAAATGTGATCATAGTTCATATACAGCGCTCAATTCTGTCATACACCGTGTATCTCTGATAAGAAGAGAGAAATTGACAAGACTTGGTTAACTCTACCTTGACCTTCTTTCGTTTCACTTTTGGAGTGTTTGCTCCGCAAATCACATTGCCGATGGCCATCTTCGCGCGATATCAGGTGGTATTTTCAATCACATTAAGCCTAAGTGATCCGTAAACTAAAAAAACATAAGGTGAAAAAAGAAAGGAAGACTCAAAATATCATTTTTTCAACATCACCCTGCACATGAATTACGCAGGCCAGTTAAACAGTAATTAAAATTCAAATTCAAATTTTCAGACAGACATATACTCGTCCAAATTACTCTCCGTACTCGATCGCCTCTTTCACTGCCATATCTGATCAGTTTTATCATTCTCCACAAGTACTCCTGCGATAGACCTGATTATTTAAAAAGTTTATTACATAACTAAGTCAGTGTCAAACAAATGAATGCCAAGAATACCGCGGAAGAAAGAACGCGCATTATAGATAAGAAAAATTAACATTAGATAAGAGTTAATGTACGGTTGACTTTCAAAAGATAATGGAAATACCCAAGTAAGAGCATATACTAGGAACTGATAATTACGAGAAAAAATGATAGGTGCATACGTAAATATGTATATGATACGTACATAACACCTAAGTTTTTTGTAACCAAAGGTCAATCGATCGATGAAAATAAAAAAAAAATAAGTTACATAATTTTTTTTTTTTTAACTGAACAACAAAATTCAGATTATATGGATATATCACTTGTTTATATTTTCAATGCACTTTAATGCAATATATAAACAGCACAAGCTATATTTTGTTAATTATTCTCTGCTGTGTTAATACAGCAAATTTAGGTACAAGTAAGCAGGTGCGGTACTAAAAAGCGAACTCTGGGGTTTGGTTTTTCTACACGATGATGAGAACTAAAATTAATACAGCTAATTGAGCACGCACATTTTCCTTTGTTTTTATCAATTATACCCATCTACTTACTACTCGGATAGGCTTGTTCTTGTCGATCATCCCCGGGAAATGAATGGTGAATTTGGAACGGCACAGGTGAAGCGCTAAATATCTTCTCTGAGAAGATTGCGGCGTTTCTTATCGCTCGCCTCACGCTGTCATGCTAATACGAGCGAAATATTCTTGTTATTCACGGGTTGGCAACTGTGATTATGCCGGAATCTCTGCTGCCGCAGCTGACGGCACTGTTAACGAATAGTCGAGGTTGAGGTGAGATTAAAAAATCAGCGCCTGGAACAAGTGAATATCGATTATTTCATGGTTCCTTGATATTTTTTATAATAGAATCCTAATTTATCTACCTTGTGTCAAATACCTTGCGGAGAATTTGCTGATCTTCGATTCAAATACCATATTGACACGTTATTTGAATTAAACAAAGTGCCAACAAACGGCGAGCATCAATTGTCGTCTACGTATAACCTAGAAAGAAGAATCGCTAAATAGTTATTTTTATACATTCGTCGAAGTTGAACGAGGTTCTTTTATTTTTCTTCTTCTTTTTCTTTTATTTGATCAATTTTTGCAAACAAACGCGTGCAGATATTCCAATTGTTTCGTCGGAGCGCGCGCTCAGAAGAGCGTAAGTATAACTGTGTTAAATGGAGCGTATCGAGCTCGGGTTAAATTAGCCAATTGGCAATAAATTCGAGTAAACAATTTTCAACACCAATTACTTCTCGGTTCTTTTTTTTTATTTTTTTTTATTTTTTTTATTTTTTACGTAAGCCGTCTGGCTTTTTGCGTAGGAACGTGTCACCGACGTCTCTCGCAATATTTACTCGACACGCGCAAACAGAATACCAGAGAAGACTAAGGGAATATGCCAGAGGGAAGAAAGAGAAAAAAATAACTTGAACGAAGAACCGAGATAGAAGAGTCCAGATTATTATTGGCAAGCGAACTACGTAATACCTGCGTGTCTGGTTCTCCGTTCGAATGAAAGAAGGAGAAGGAAAATTGAGTGGGCAAAAAATCAGTTTCAGCGAGAAGGTGAAAATGTATTCGTCTAAATATAGACACTTATAATCCCGCGTCAAAATAAAATTCACGGTGTCAACGTCGCACTTATTTTTTTTACACAGCCCACAACACGAGACACAATTAATTTTCTAAACTCGCCCTCTTCTTCCTTCGCTTCACACCAGTGTGTGAATTATAGATTATTAATACTAATCAATTTACACACTCTCATTCGCGAGCTCAAAGTCTCGAGCGTGCTCGAACATTCGCACGTCGTTGACGACTGAATAGTCACTGAGAGCCAACTTCGTGCATGATGTTCCCGATCAAAGATGATGGAATAGAGTAGAAACTGCCATTTCTAGCTCGCTAGCACCTCTGGTGGGGGTCAAGGGAAACTTTACAGATTCTCACTGCCCGACTTGGCGGCTAATTTAAACACAAACTTTTGACCAAAAGCGCTGTCGTACGAAAATGAAAACGCTTAAAGGCAATTTGAGTTTGATAGCTTTATTACTTACAGTTTCAAGAACATTTTAGAATATTCTCATTGAAATTAATAGCAAAATGATTGCATGGCTCGTATAAGTAACGAACGATCACGTTTTCAATCCTGTGGCGGAGATTCCTCGATCAATTTTTATCCGATCGACTTGAAATTTTGACACAATCTTTAAAACCTTTTTATCGATTCGAGCTCGTGGCTAAATTTTTTAATTTCAATCCCAGAATCTTTTTCACAATTTTTTGACAGAAAAATAAAATTTTTGGTTCAGTAATGTCAGGATATGCGCCACCGCAAAAGCCCTCGAATGCAGAGTCGTTCGTACTTATATGCGCCATATCACCATTTTGTTATTAATTTTAATGAAAAATTTCTAAAATGTTCATGAAACTATAAATAATAAATGCCTCTCAGTCAATTTTCTCCAAGTGTTTTCACTTCCTTTCTAAAAAAATCCTTAAAATACGTATCATTTCAGACCGTCCAAGCTGTATCCCCACCCCTTTACGGTAAAAGAAGAATTTCAGTCAACCATATTTCGAACGTATAAATACATTCGCATGCTCCACACGATTATACTCATTGCATTTGTATAGCATATTTATCAATTAAAAGGTGAAATTAAAAAAGAACGTGTCGGCATATAAATCTCTGGAAACTGATCGGGATACGAGTCATTTGGTGTAAGAGGATTAATTATCTACCTGGGAAAAGTGAGGTTAGGTTAGGTTATTTCACTAACATTAATTTCTTCAAAACGTCAGAAAGTGAAACATAATATATAAATATTGAATCAACAACGAAACGAAACCTCACCAATTATTCAAATGAACTAATTGAAAATTATTATTCCTATTATTACTGACAAAGCAGATTTAAATTTTAGGTTAAGTCTACCGCATAATTTTTGCTACTGTTATTCTCATACACGAGTAATGGTTGTATACATTTGTTTTCTGTATCGACAAAAAATTTAACCCTTCTACTATCATCGAAAATATAGAAGTTTTGCGAATTTCGAACGAATCTATGTATCGACTTCAAACTTTGAATAACGTAATCGAATAATTCCAGGTGAAAAAGAAAAATGTCGTCATGGAAAAGAGCGGCAAAGGCGAACCAAAAAACTCATCGAGAGCGTCACCAGCCGGAAAGCAGAGCGCACTTGGGTCTGTTAGAAAAGAAGAAGGATTACGTAGCAAGGGCTACGGATTATCATGAGAAACAATCGACGATAAAGCTGCTGCGTAAGCGGGCGTTGAACAAGAATCCAGACGAGTTCTACTTTCACATGATAAACGCGAAACTTCGTAACGGGATTCACAGAGAGAAGGTAAAGACCGAGGAGCACACACCGGATCAGATAAAACTTATGGAGACTCAGGACATCAGATATGTTTCTTACAAGAGGAACATCGAGGCGAAAAAAATCGACAAACTGCAAAGCCAGCTGCACATGATCGACGCGGCTAACGAGACCAAAAATAAGCACACATTCTTCGCTGACGATGGGAACGAATTGAAGTCCTTCGACGTGGCCAAGAGGCTGGACACTCATGCGACGCTGCTCGGCAGGCGAACGAACAGACCAAAACTGTCCAAGCTAAGGGAAATGAAGCTACCGGATATCGATGAAAAGATGCTGTCAAAAATGGAACAGCAGAAACACATGGCTTACAAAGAATTGCACAAGCGTATCGACCGCGAGAGAGAGCTGTCGATAGTGCAGCAGAAAATTGAAGTGAAACGAGCGTTACAGGATAAAAAAGTTCCGAACCCTAAGCAAGTCAAACCTGCAACACCCGACGGACCGCCCATCTTTCAATGGAAATTTCAACGGAAACGATGAAATTCTGTAGTATATTCTATGCAATCCATACGAAATAAATCAACGTTTTTTTTTTCTACGTAACGCTTTCGTTTCTTTTCTGTTTTTTTTTTTTTTTTTGCTTTTTTTTTCATGCCAACGAATCGGTGAAAGAAATATTATTATCGTGACAAATGTACATAAATTAATTAAACGTATGTATGTATAAATGTTTTTTAAATATAGAAAACAAGGGTATAATAGTAAATTAAAAACTGCAATCATTCGGGAAATATTATTTTTCCATCCGAGTCATCGTTTACGGGTAATTCAACGATTTTGCTGTTAGCATCGAGGTAACTCCGAGGTCCGGGAGTCTCGAGCTCCTCGACGCTTCTGTCGACGATCCATCCCTCGTTATTTTCTTCGGGTCCAATTCTGGAAACGATTCCAAACCCGGGAGGAATTCTGTTGGGAAAGCTGCTCGTCCTGTTGTCGTAATGCCCGGAGAAGTCCGACTCGATCGGTTCGTCCTGCTGGATGAACGGCGTATTCTGTAGGACGAAAACACCCGGTGGCAAAACCGGGATCATCGATTCCTGGGCCGATATCACGTTGTTGGACGGCGTTACGTCGAATTTCATCGAGTTTCCCGATCCCGGCTCTGACATCGGTATCGAAATCGTTTCTCCGTTCACGATTCCGGTGGCACCAAAATGTCCGCCGCTCTTCCTCGTTATCATCCTCGGCAAACCGTTATTCCTGCCTCTGAGTATCACCTGCATTTTTGCTGCCGCATTACCCGGCTTTTTCAGACTCCGAGTCGAGCGACGCCACAGATTGTCGAAAAGTAACATAGGTCTGCAACCAAAAAATTGCACAGTTGTGTTTTTTTCATACCGTTTGTTAGAGATTTTTACTGGTCGAAATCGGAAAGAATACTCAAAAAATTCCATCACGTCAGGTTTTTTTCTTCAACTTGTCGTCTGGAGTTTCATTTGGAGCGAAACTCCCGTTTAACTAAAAATCTGGTATACTGTTCTTGAGTGTAAAAATTCTATGCAAAGGTGATTTCTTACTTTCATTTAATACGTATCAGAGTGAGACTCAAGAATAAATGCAAAGAGGGAAAGAGAAAATGGAAAGCGGAAACGTTTTCGGAGAAGCATCGAAGAGAAGAAGAAAAGTTTTCATAGGGAAAAAGAATGAACACGGAATGTTAAAGTAGATTTCACGAAGAAATTCGTTTGTTTAATTTTATAAGATGTATTGTTTAGTTCATTCGTTGTAACGAAATACTGGTTGTTTCGTTATTCGTATGTTTTTTTTTATGCAAGCAGTTTATACTTTGCAAAAATACCGTACGTGAGGGAGGAAAATGGAAGTGATTTTTGGATTCGGCACACTCGATAACTTTATATTTACCAAAAACATCCCATGCGGTTGAAATAAAATATTTTTTTTTGCAGACCTGTGTAGTCCGTTCGGTATTTTCACCCCTTTTCTCGACTTCCCTGCCGAATAGCGTCGGATTTTCATCCTCGTCGAATCTCCGGGTTCTTTCACTTCCCGCATCCATCTTGAGAGAAGCATTGGACCCCGACCGTTCGCCATCCTTTGCATTTGACCCGGAGGCATCTGACCTCCCGGCATTTGACCTGGTGGCATTTGACCTCCCGGCATTTGACCTGGTGGCATTTGACCTTCCGGCATTTGACCCATTTGAGGAGGAGAACCATTGGGTGGAGGCATCTGACCGGAATTTGATGGATTGGTTCCGGTTTGGGAAGGTGGCATTTGACCACCTCCTGGTTGCATCCCGGTCGAACCATTCAGTACAGTGTTGGTGGTGTTCGGTGGTCCCATGGTTCCGACGCTCGCATTTGACGATTGGTTTTGTAAAATGGTCGAGAGACTGATGCAGTTGTAATTAATCACCCAGTTCTCAGCCTTCGACATTACGTCGAGTTGAGCGCATATCGTTATTGATCTGAAAGATGGTATGACGGGAATCGGTTTGTTTTTCCAATCTGAGCTGTTTATTCTCTTTCGGCCGAATTGATTGTGCGTTATTTAAGGTGGTCCTTATTTGGGGCTCGGAAACATTTCATTTAGACGGCTCCTGGACGTGTTGAAAATTATTTAAAAAAAATCTATGTAAAGTTTAAAGCACGTACGTGAACTGGAACACATGCCTCTGAGCTCTGACGGTTATAAATTAAAAATACGTTATTTCGTTTTGCATGAGAATGGTATAAATTAAGGGACCGATTTGAAACTTGGCAGAGTTCGCGCTTGTAATAATAAGAACAAAGCCTGAAAATTTCAAAATTTTATAACCATTATTCCCTTACATATATAAGCCTAATAAAAATGATGCTATTAAGCTTATATATGTAAAAAGAAATACATCACAAAATTGTGATAAGATTTTGAAATTTTTAAGATTTGTTCCTATCATTGTAAGCAACAACTATGCCAAGTTTCAAATCGTTCCCTCAATTTATACCAAACCAATACAAAACGAAATAACTGTTTATAAAAACTACATGTATTAATTTACATTTAAAACTTTCGGAGCTTACTGTTAGAGGCGCGTGTTGCTATTGACGTGGAGGATTAAAACTTTACACTAAATTTATTTTTTTTTTTCTTAATGATTGTCAACATATTTGGGCGGCGTCTCAATGAAAATTTTCCCGATTCTTAAATACCTTGGAAACAGGGAAACTTCCATAACGTCGACGCAGGCGAACGAATAGCGACAATCTGGTATTGAAGTGCATACTTTGAACGCTCTGTAATCTGCGCAAAATTAACAACTCGATGATTAACGTGGCTTGGAATAGTTAATTGCCGGCTTTTTATTACCTATTACAGAGACGTGACGAATGGTGTTCGAGCCCAGAGTGATGTTCATGCTCAGTCCAGTTTGCTGGTAGGCGAAGTTGACGCAGACTGGATAATCGGTAAACAATGTTCGCTTTGAGTATTTTTGCGATATAATTTTATTGTTAGTCTCGTAATACCAAAGATATGAACGTTCGTTGATTCTAAAGGATTATGCGCGGTCAGGATTTTTCAAAAATCGATTATTTTTTTTTTTTTTTGTACCTCACTTACGTAATGTAAATACATTCAAGTATTTACACAGAAAATTTCACGTCGATCCGACAAATATTGTCAAAGTTACGCGCACATTTGCAAAGACGACACGCAGCGTTTGAAAGTGATTTTGAAACGTTGAATGCGTTTTTTTCAAAACTATGTTTTCAAGGTCGGATCGGTCTCTAATTTTTACACAAGCTTTTTGTTAACATATTTTTTAGTCCTTGATCCAAGGTTTTTCCTCACCGATAAATATTTTCCATTTTGTAAAGAAATTAAGACGAAAATTTTTATGGAACATCGAATTTTTTTTTGTTTTTCGAGAAAATCGCCGTTTTGTTAAAAATTATATCCGTATATTAACTAAATCTTTTTTGTTTTTTCATTTCCAACGATCCAGTCCAGGGATATCCTGCTCACCGCAAGACGTCCTTTTTCAGAGTTGTTCCCGGATATCGACTATTGCAGCTTTAAAAATCATTACTTTCACATGTAAAAAATATCAGAATGAAGTTAAATATTACCCCAATATGCATGAAAATTATCATATCAATAAATTGATATGTCTCTGGATGAAAAATCTTTGAAAAATCGTTTGCCTTTCGGCCTCCCGACTGCGTGCAAACCTACGTAAAAAATAACTCACGATTTTTTGCAACTCCTCGAAGCAGGATCGTTACGCTTTGGCAACACGAGCAAGAAGATGTCGTAGAGCAGGAGCAACTTTTTTGAGTGACCGAAACGGTTCGATGGAGAAGAAACCCCAGCGACAAATACGATCCTGGAATGAATTCGACATTGGGTAAAAAAATCGCGATAAATCGACAAGGAAACGATCAAGATTGAAGAAATAAAATCGCGCACTTTCCATCACAGCGTCGATCGGCTCGATTTCCGCGAACCTACCCACGGACACTAGGATAACGATAAAGTAAAGATTGAGGGGAAGCCAACTCTTCATTATTCTATCAATCGCTATCAATAAATAACCCCGAGCAATCGACAAATAATCAATCGGTTGTATCGAAATATTATTCAAACGACTCGTCGATGTTTCATCGCGAATATGGGAAAACCGAGTGACGAATATCGCATAAAAGACCCGTAACTCTGTGGCCAATTGTAAGCTTTGAATAATAATACCGGTAAGCGCTGTGACCCGAACAGGATGCAATTATCCAGGGGAAAAAGAATTAGTTTGAAATTACGCTACGTACAGCGATTTACACGGTGCGTTTGTGTTATTTCATAATCCCGGTGAAAACTAGGCGCACATCCGTGTAACAACAACGCAACATGTAAATACGTATAGCTATTATAATATGTATACGTACGGTTAACAGTAAAATCGGTACACAGAATAGCTGCATATTTTTACCATGGCAATTAGCGAAGCGTATACACAGTCCGATTAATTATATCCATCGTATTGTCAAGGTGTGAGTATTTTTTTTTTTTTTTTCTTTCTTTTCTCTTCTTATTTATATCAATACCGGTTCTGTTTTGTTTTTTTGTTTTTTTTTTTCTTCTTGCAACAATCACCGGTTCTCCTCTGCATTTTCTAGCACAGGGACGTGGAGTGGAGCGAATCCGATGTTATACATACAGTATGTATATGTATGTACGTACGTTTTGGTTCGGTTGTAACAACAAAATCGAAAGCTTCCTGGTCGAGATAATAAGGCAGATGTTATGTATCGGTTACTGATGGGATTCGAAGAATAAAAATGATACGGTAATTGGACACCGCGTGTCGCAAAATGAATTTTTATTTTCTTTATTTTTTTTTCTCGTTACAGTTCTATCGCATTTATGCTATCGCTTTCTTTTTTTTTTATGAATGGAAATTTTTTTTTTTTATCATACAATATTGAAAATGACGCCCTTCAAAACGGTGGACATGATAATTCGATAATTATTCGACCGATTTACATTAAAATTTTGGACAGCACACGCGTTAGTTGTAATTTATCTTGGAATTCAGTCTTCCAGATTTTTCATAATTTTATTCAATTTTTACTTTTTTTTTAATTCGAACGACTGTAGAAAAAAATTAAGGAATTGTTGCTTTTTTTTTTTTAATTTTGTTTCTTCATGTTTTCGACAATGAAAAATGTGTTTGACTCAAGTTCTAGTTTCATGATTTAATTAACCCGAAAAGGGACTTTTGCATTCAACCAGCTGCTATGGACGCCGTTTTGAATGTTATAAATATTGAAATAATTTGCATATATACTTGAATATACGTAAATTAATGTATGAAAAAAAACAGTGATAGCATAAATGCAATAGAATTACAACAGGAAAGAAATTAGAAAAAGGAGATCGACGTTTTTTTTTTTTTTTTATTGCTTCGGTCTCCGATGTATCCGGTCATCTTAACGATTGCAACGACGTTAGAGATGCAGCTTATTTTGAGAATATCGACGCTGATCGGGACGCGCTTGCGTCGGTCGATTACTCTCTATATTATATTCCGGGACGACACGGAATAGACAAATCGATAACCCAACAAGTGCGAGCTACAACAACTCCTAAACACTGACAACAATCACACTCTCGAGTACGGTATAATGATCGCAACATAAACCGTCAGATATTATGGCAAAAGCATATCGAGATAGGTAACACGGTGTTAGGGGGGAAAGGGTAAAATTTTAACATAGCGGTGCGGATTATTCGAAAACGTGTATTGATGATCGTTTGGTGAAAAGTCACGGGGAGCGTAGATCGAACAGCAGAGATAAAGGCACCGAGATTGGTATAGTTTTATCTAAATAAGTCAAGTGCCGATTACGAGATAACGTTCCCGATGGGATGTGTGTACATCATTTTTTTTTTTTTTTTTTTTTTTTATCATTTAGTCTTTTTATTTTTCAAAGATAGAACGAACGTGTCACACGCGATCGAACCGCCGATGCAATCGTACAGAATATCGCAGCGGCTTAGTTGTACATATTATATATATATATATATATATATAATAATAATATATATAAGTATATATAAATGTATGCGAAGTAACGTGAAGTACATTAACTTACGTTTCAAAATTTACACATCAAACACAATTACAAGTATATGTATAATTTAGTAAATTCAACCGATACGAATTTATTATCCGCACATTCGACTTGGGGCTGGGTAAAATCCTTGCCTCAGCGATCGCGGGTCAAGATTGATCGTCATCGTGTAACACTCGCCAACTAACCGCGTTTGTTATTAACCGGTTCGATTTTCTTCGTTGACGGAGCTTGCGGTTGTTATAAAGAACATAATCAGTGAAAATCATGATCTTCTACCGACTTAAGAACATCGACCATCACGCCATCATCACCCACATCGATCCGGCCTGGATCAGGATCAAGAATCTACTACGTAAGGCTTGGCGCCAGCTCATAGTAAGGGAATTTATATCGGAACTCGCCTTTGAAGTCGAGTATCTGTGATTTTCGAAACAGTATATATATATATATATATATATATATATATGTATATGGGATCGCTGCGGTAACGATGATTTATACTTTTATGAGCTACGAATGATGCCACGATCTTATTATTACTACTGTTATTATTGTTATTATCATTATTATTTATATATTAAGAAAAAAAAAATAGAAATATTATAGATACAGTCTTTGTACACTCGCCTGCGTAATAAATATACAATGTTATAAATAATATCGATTATTATCGTACGATGGGATTAATGAGAGTGAATCAGTGAATTGTCCATTGAATTTCAGTAGTCGAATAAATCATCGTCATCGTCTTCGTCATCGTCGTCGTTATCCCCCGCGTCGTTTCCCTCGTACTCGTCGTTTTCCTCGTCATCATCGTCGTCGTCGTCGTCGTCGTCGTCGTCTTCGGGCAAGAATTCCAGGCCCAATCCTCCGCCGTCTTCAGGTTTTACCACAGCAACGCCTTTTGATCCGAGTCTCAGGCAATCCAGACCAACCTGTAAAATTTATATTCGTTATAAAAACGATACCAGTGGATGGATGTTTGGTAAAAAAATATATTTTTCAAGTATTTCAGGCAACGCTAGTCGCTATTTACTTGGATCATATAAGCGACGATAAGGCGGCGTTAAAACTAATCCCCGGAGATAAAACCGCGGTGTTATCTGATGCGAAATCGCGTCAGTTGCTAGACCAGCCCTGGGGTGGTTCATTTTTAAACATTTTTTAGTTCTTTCAAGTGAGAACTCGAAAAATTTGTGACAAATATTGGAAAAAAAATTGTCTCAAAACCCGGAGAAGGTAGAAAAATATTTAGAGATCGCTACCGATTGTTGTAATATTTTTTATTTATTTTTATGGCTACACCGTACGAACCTATACCTATATATATATTAGTTTATTTTTTTTGGATCGTGGTGCAATTAATCGTTCACCAATCAACAGCAAACCGCGCCTAACAATTCATCAGTTGGCTGTTCTCGTCTTTTATCCGAAAGATTAATCGTCTCGAAGAAATTTGGATAACAGTTTTTCCTACTGGAAATAAGAGTATCGCGTTACCTTAACGTCCATATTTTGTTTTTCGTAGCGATTTTTATAAACAATGATTAATTGGACCACGATACGAAACAATTAAACTAATATAATATACAAAAGTCCGTTAGGTGTATACATAAAATTAAATAAAAAATATTAGAACAATTGCCAGCGACTTCTAAATATTTTCCTACTCCCTCAAGGTTTTGCAAACAATTTTTTTCTCTCACGATTTGTCAAAAATTTTCCGAGTGGTGGTTAAAAAAAAAGTTAAAGAACGAACCGCAGTTATATCGCGTGACCCAGTTCGGATAACGTGCGAAAAAATATAAACAAAAGAAGAGTCGTATGTGTATACGGACCTTGAAGAGAGTCGTGTCCTGAAACTTTCCCTCCATGTTTACGCAGGCGTGGACATTTCGACCCTGGAAGTATATGTTGTAGAATCTGACGCAGGCCCTGACGATCGGAATCCGAGGAACCGGAACGCAAAAGGGTCGCGGATTTTTGCCTGCCCAAACAAACCGATCAGTTACCGCTACCTCGTATTAATATTGTACCATACAAGCTAGCTAAAAATTTCTGACCACTCTCGCATTTTACCGTTACCATCGAATAAACGGTTAATGGTTGCAAAACGAAAGTGAGTCTTGGCGGTACGAAACGTGGTACCGATGAATGAGTTCCTCGCAGTTGGTGACCCAGGTAGCACACTTATCGAGACATCGAATATCGTTGACTGATTAAAAAAACCGGCGTAATGTGAATGAATGAAAAATCTCATTCGATATTTGCAGAAAGATCGGAAAAAATGATGAAAACTCGTATAACACTTGTTGAGTATAAATTGACAACCTGGCGGAAGATTCGAGAGTGTTTGGTTAATGACATGTGGTCAAGAATTGGCTTGCGAAAAGTAGCGTTTTTTCATCCGCAGTCTAAGATTACTCGATTTAATTTATTACCAGCAAAAATTCCGTTGGCTATGAGTCGACTTTGAGTTCGTCGGGAATGACGATCGATATTTCTGAACTAAGCCCTGCATCAATTAATTACCGGAAACGCTTCTTGTGTAGAGGACCCTGTCGTTCATCAGGACGTTAGCGGTGAACCGGAAGTCGTCCGGTTCGTAAGTGACGTTGACGCAGGCCTTCTGGCGAAAAGTGCTCAGAAGGATCCTCGAACAACACCCGCAGACCCCGTTGGCGCAGTGGCAAGGCCCCTCTCTAGTGGCTGTGACCTGGGCCTGAGCAGCGGTCGACGTTTCGACCGGAACTGCGACTGCGGTTTGCTTCGACAGGGACGGTTTTGACTCGTTGCCCAGTCGATCGGTGGCCTTGGATTCCTCCGCGAGGATCTTCTCGTCCTGCAGCAGGACCAGCGTCACGGTGAGGACGAAGAGGTCAATGCCGCGCATTCTTGTAAAACGTTTGTACACTCTATCGATGGACTTGTTCTTGGGCGTGGAGAACGTGGAGAACGGAACGCACCTCGCGCTCGACTTGGATCTCGTCTCTCGAAGGACTGCAGCTCCTACGACTTATGTCACGAAGCGACTCCTTCGAAGCTCCCGGCTCCGAGTGGAAAACGAGTTGCACGTGACCACCGGTTGGGCCCAACACCCGTGCGGGGATGACCCCGATCAAAGAGAAATTTAGGCCCAGTTTCAAACGCTTTCATTTGCTTTTTTTGTCGGTGCATCAAACTACGGGGATTCAACGCGGTGGTTTTCGAAAAGGATCGCGTGCCGGAGATACGTTGCGTGGATTCTCTCGAGGGCGATAAATCGGCTCGTCAACTCGGTTGAGAACATTTTTTAAACCTGTTGTATAATTGGATACTGTCGTGTGTTAGATACGTGAGAAAATTTAAGGTTTCAATGAATGATGGAGGCGTCTTCGTGTACTCGGAAAAAATTTTTATCTTAATGACCACAAGAAATTTCAGGGTCGTTATACACCCTTACAAATATTATTTACACACAACCAAAAAGTTTGGTTGATTTTCTAAAGCGCAGGAAACAAAATGCTTCAGTAACGTCTGAGAAAAGGTTTCGCATCGGAATCCCACAGATTTTGTTCCGATTGCGAAATCAGTTCTGAAAAGCGAAATCATTTCGTAAAGATTGGAAAATTATTGTTTAATCGTTGTGACTGATAAAATTATCGTTTTATTCTAATTTATGCTGCACGAATTAAGCGCCACGTCGAACAATGACTAAGAAATATGCCGTTGCGAATTGACAGGTCGATTCAACGATGTTGGATCACGAATGATTTTGTTCTGCCGATTATACCGGACGGATGCCCGAAACACCTGCCAATGATTGCTAATCTTACTTCTCTTGCGAGAAAGGATTTTTAACGCGTTACGCAAAGTATTTTGCCACTTCGACAAAAATTCTTACAAATTAACGACGTAAAGTGTTATTTGATAGCGTTAATCAATTAGTAGCTCTCACGATTTCGTCAATTTTACTAATCCTTATCCACCGAATAGATTTCGTGAACTGTACGAAGCGATTCGGTTTAATCTACCGGAGGATATTCAACATTTTGATAATACAATGGAAAGAGTATCGTTTCATTAAATTGTCTGAATTAAAATCGAGATTTCGTATCCATAAGTATATATTTTCTGTGCAATATAAATTTTTTTTAGCAATTTCGAATCAATTACTTCGTTAACTTCGGTATTGACAATAAAATACCGCGTTCCCATAAGGAACTTTTTTACAAAATGCGTTTACGAATTGATTTTTTTTTTTTTCTACGAAGCACAAATTTTCCTGCAATCGTAGCTACGCACATATTACGAATAAATAGCGATTACACGATTAGATCGGTGGATTATTAGGTAAAGAATTATACAGTTGTACGCGAATCACAGTTTCAGCTGGCCTATTAAGAGCTCGTCCTCGGGACTGAGCGTCGTGGTGAGAACGGTGGCCGTCTGTAAATCGTCGGTCTCGAAGTTCACCTCGTCGTATACTTCCGACCCAGCAATTCCTGACGTGCCATCGTCCGAGCTGTCGATTTGATCAGGTTTTATCCAAGTGATACCCTGACTTGTGATCCGCATGCAGTCGAAGTGGAGAACCATGATCGGTGTCTGTGCGACCTTCGCCTGAAGGTCCATGCAACAGTGAATACTATCCGGACTGGGCATGTGAATGTCGTGAAATCTGGCGCACATCTGGAGCAACTGCTCCGGTATGTACGGAAGCGCGAAGCAAACCGGGGGCGGGTTTTTGGCTGAAAGCAAGGGCAACTCAAGGTCAAGTTGTGTACAGGGCCGGGAAAGCTTGTCTGCCGAAGTGATAATTCACTCTGTGTAATTCGACTCACCGGATAACTGGTTAGTGTAGATGGTCATGTTGTTCATTGTGACCTGCATCTTGATCGCGAAGTCGTAAGGGTCGTAGGTCAAGTTGGTGCAAGCCTTCTGGTCCAGCCCCAATCTCGTAATGTTGATCCCGGCACAGCAGCCGCACGAATACCCTTCGCAGTTACAAGGCATTCCGCGAAAACCGATTCTGGTGTTAGGGAGTCGACTGGCATCCTCTATCTCAAACTTTAGAGGCTGCTTCGTATCCGGGTTGTAGTAGACGCCCTTGTACAACACCTCGAACACTGTAAGCGGAGAGAATTCATGTTGCGGTCGTAGAAAAAGAGTCCAGCGGGCCTTGAACCCCGGGTACCAAGGTCAAGGCCACCGACTTTCTACTTCCCCGATGCCACTGAAGCCGCAGAGCCACGTTGCACCTGGTGCAGGTAGAAAAGCACACCGTGGTCGTGATTGTGGTGTTGATTACCTTTCAACTGATTGTTGTTGATTATCGCTGATTCGCAGACGCCGATGGCGAGGAGAACGAGAATCGCTACGATGGCTGCCATGTCGTCTAACACTTGATCTTGCACTTGGGTATTGCGAATAAGCTTCCAAATCCGAGGTCCACAACCTTACCCACCGAGCAACCGTTAGCAAATGATCGGATTAAACCGCGCACCAGTGGTCTGACCGGCTCTGGGTATGTCGGACGATGAATTTTTACGACCGGCAATGCCATTAAACAGGCCTCTCACGTTTGCCACAGAAAGTCGCTAATTATCGCTTTTCAATAACCTCACGTACAAGCTGCGCACCTTGTTTGAGAATAGCTCTTCGCCGACGGTGTCAACCTCGCGGAATAAGTTTATATTTTACCGCTAACAAGAGGGACCTCGATTACGATTTGGTTTCATCGGTACCGTTTATTTTAACAAACTAACGCTCGTACGGGCGGACAATAAATAGCACATAAATATACAGTCAGTGATCGTGAATAAATAGTGGTTACAAATGTACATTATAAATATATCAGGGATTAGTTGATTGAGATAATAATTTAAGGCTAACACACTACGCTGAGCTAAACGCTAAATATGGCTAAGCTCCTTGGGCCGTCCGATTAATTGACATTTCGATTCCAACTTGATCCGTTTTGGCCTCCTAAAGTCTCATGATTCTGCTCTGCCGACCTGGTCTCGCGTGCTTCTGGTTTCGTTTCCTCGCCAGCATCTCGGCCAGTCCAAATCCGTAGTCAGCGTCGTCGGCTTCGGGATCCTCGGCCTCGTTGGTGGAAATCTTGTCGACCTTGACCTGGTCCTTCTTGACCTTCTCGTCCTTCTCGTCGCTCGACAGTGCCGTTAGGAGCGCAGCCTCGTCCTCGTCGTCGTCGTCGTCGATGATGCTCTCCTCGTCGCTTTCGATCTCGACATCCTCGGGCTTCTTCTCATCCTCATCTTCGTCCTCCTCCTTCTCACTCTCGTCCTCAACGCTCTCCTCCTTCTCGTCGTCATCCTCGTCAAGGTCATCAGCCTCGAGGACGTCGTCCTCGTCCTCGTCTTCGTCATCTTCTTCGGATTCCTCTTCCTCCGATTCATCCGACTCACCTTGAACAACCTCGGGCTTTTCAGGCTTCGAAGCCACCGTCGCGACTGGCTTCTTAACATCCGTTTGGATCGCGTTTATAGTGCTGGACGTCACCGCCGGCTTCTTTACGGTTACCTTCACCTTGTCGCTTCCGGTACCCGTTTCCAATTCCGGCAGCTGAACACCCTCTTCAACCGGCGAATCAGCTGGCTGGACAACGTTGTTCTGTATCACCGATCCCAACGGTACCAAGTCGTCGACAGCGTTAACGGCCGTCTCTGACTCTGCGACCGGATCAGCGATGGCTCCGACACCCTGGTCGGTAACTTCTTCGGCGGCATTCGAAGCTGGGACCTCTTCCTCGACGGGCTTCGGTGGTTCGACCGAACCACTTTCCACGGGAATGTCATTTCCGGGAGCGACAGGCTCGACCGCAGTGACTGCCGGAGCTTCGCTGATCGGCTTGGTAAGAAGCGGAATCGAAACCGGTAGAGGGGACGGAGTGGTAACCTTGGGCTTTTTCGGAGTGTCGTCGTCGCCGAATATGTCGAAGAAGGATCCCAGTCCGAAAACATCGTCGTCTTCGTCGTCGTCGTCGGCGGAGGACGATGGAACCGCGTTTCCGGTCGGCGCGTCGTCATCGTCATCATCGTCCTCCTCGTCGTCGTCATCATCGTCGTCTTCGTCGTCGTCATCGTCGGATCCAAGCCCGAATATGTCGTCCTCGTCGTCGTCGTCGTCGGAACTTGAGTCGGCCTCGACTATCGGAAGTGGCTCCGCTGGGCGGAGTTTCAAACCGTCAGGACCGAACCTGAAAAGTGAAAGAGATGATTGATCACTGACTGACGGAGCAGTTCTTCCTCGAAGCTTGTTGCTCCTTCCACTAACCTAAAGCAGCTCACTCGTAGACTGGCTTCCACTTGCTTCGAGGACTCCAATTCCAGACCAAGACAGGCCTTGAAGTGATCCGTCGCTTCTCGTTGGATGGAATAGATTCTCCCGCAGAATTTGGAAAAGCCTCCCGGCAGCGGCACGCATACAGGCTTGGGATTTTTTCCTGAAAGAGATTTCGAGCAGGTAACTGGTTAAAAGGGTACCGCAACGATTTGCCATTACTGCGTGATAAATCGTTCGCGGATGTAACGCGATAATTGGAAAGAGGAAAGTGTCGAAGAAATTGGAAGAGGATGTAGAAATCGTTGTTCCAAGAATTCCTCCCAGATCTCGTTTTCACAAACGTGCGTCAGTCCGAGCAAACAAACACGAGACGCGGGTGAGTCAGAAATTCATGGGGAGAAAGTTGGAGTGTCCCGATCGCAGCATCCTCTTGACGCTCAATCAACGAAAACAAAGCCCCACTCTTCCGATCCCGGAAATCGGTGAAACGTAATCCCCCGAATATCAACTCACCGTTAACCACCGTGCTGGTCAAGATATTATCTCCAAAGCTCAGCTGCAGCGCCATGTTGTCGCCCTTCAAGTACTGGACGGAAGCACATCCTGCGCGAAAAAAAGAGTTCACAATCCGTCATATCGCTACGTGTTCCAGATAACGATCAGCGCCTAGTTCAGACCACGTCAGTTCCCACGAACTGTTGACCTACCTGCTCCCTTCAGCTGCAGGAACGGGACGTCGAAGTTCCGGCAACAGTTGCAAATGTTGTCGTTGCATGTGCAGTACTTGTTCACATTGTCCGTGGCCTGCTTCAACGATATCGTCGAGACTCCAACGTTGCTCTGCTTCGTGGCTCTGATCACTCTGTGCAGACTCGTCACCTCATCCCGATCTGTTTACGGTCGTGAAGAACAAGGTAAATGAACTCGAACCTCAATTCGGCACTGAAGCATAGATGCCACTGATAAAAGTGAACATCATCTAGCTCCTTGTGAAATTAGCACTCCATTTTTACCCACCTATGACTCTTGCGTAGGCTGCGAAAGCTACCAGTAGAAATATGAGCAGGAGCTCAAACACCGTGGATAATCGCATGGTGACGCTGAAGTGTATCGGACGAATGTTCTGTAACCAGTAAAGGAGGAAAGGTGTCTCGAATTGGTTCTACATTTTCGTTCAATCCATCGTCCTCGATGCATTTTTTCAATCGCATTATACTTTCGGGTCAAATGTCTAACGAATCCTAGGTTGCACCGTCGGCCAGACAACCCCCCGTCAGTCCAGGCACAATGTCACCTCGTAAAAATATCCTTATACCGTCGCGAGACACGGTCCTTCGGGCGTGACCGAATGGCCTACATATCCAAAGCGCGCCGCGGTCACGGTCAAAGTCGACTTTGTTAGACGTCAGAAAAATATTCTCCATGTAGGTACCTGTGCTCGGTACCACTCGGCACAGACTTGTGTCAACGATGTACCGTAAACGAAACGATTCGCTATAAGGACCGAAGTGCACCGAATGGAAAGAGAACCGAACGTGCGGATACCAGACTTGGATAACTGGGCTGCACGCCTCGGCATCGATGTCACGAACCAACGATCCTCGACGCATATCTGCCCACGTTAAACCGTTCCGCAGACGTCGTCGTTGGAAACCGACGTTTCGATGCTGCTTTTCAACGCGTTTTCAAATTCTGCTTGTTCGAAGTAGATCCAGGATCGTTGATGCCGTGCAGACTCGGCGAATTAATGAGACAAAAACGAAGAAAAAAAAAAAAAGAAAAGAAAAACACAGTTCACGCGCGTGCTTTTGGGACGATGGGTGAAATTTTGGGACCGAAGGCGGGCCAGGGTAAAAAGCGTGACGTGCACGGGCGAAGGAGTATACGTTAAATTGAGCAGGTTTCACTTACCTCTCTCGTATGATGTGAAGAAAAAGTGGCGCGTGTTTGTAGAAAGAAAAACGTGTCGAATGTAAAAATTCCTTTCGTTTGTGCCACCGCCCGTGCAGGAGAGATAAAATCAACCCTACTCCTCGAGATCCTGTGCGAGTGAGTGAGCAACTCGTTCGGTGGTGTATTTTTCAACTCTTAATCTTACGGAGGCCAATGCCTAACTGAAGATTCCGCTTAACTCCCCCCAGTGTCTTCTTTAAGTCGGTCATCCGGTTTGCCCCCACTTCCGCAGTGCGGAAGGTAGGACGCCTTCCATTCGTATTCGTTTATCACGCTCAAGCCGGACTTTTAATCGCCCGCCGTTTAAGACGCGCCGATCGGAACTTTTGTCCTTACACACGTAATCGCTACGTGAGGACGCATTTTCTACACCTTGAATCGCTCTTATCGATCCGTTCGTGCGTGCGCATAATTCTTTCACACTTGATGAATTTTTGAAAAATTTTGCACATTTTTTCTTTTCTTACACGTACACATGTACTGCAATGTACGGAACTCGGAACTTTGTTTATTTCACTAATCACAATGATTCGGCTTCTTCGAATACTGGATAAAAAGATTCCCGCTTCTCTAGGAGTACAAGTCAAAAACTATGAAATTTTAGGTACAATCGTCGACCGAGAAAGGTAAAAGCTATATCGATACCAGAGAGTTTCGGAGAAAATCATTTTTCTTTTCTTCTCTTGTTGCTTTCTAAATCGCTGAAGATGATTTCACCCAAAATTCACATCGAAACGGGATATCTCTGGAATATTCTTAGTTTTTATTTATGAAAATCTCTACAAATTAAATTCCGGTTCGTCGAACTTCAGAGAAATTCTAAAACGAACGAATGCGAAGGATTCAATTCCCAAAAAAAAATTGCGTCTTTGAAGGGCGTATTTCCGGGATCAGTAATTTTGGGCCCGCGGTGATACGCGTCTGAGTTTCTCCGGGCCCCTTGAGGCGATGACGTCATTCGAGGCCCCGAGAAACGGCATATAAATAAATCTGTCAAAACAGAGGAGCCGGTTGTTCGAGCACGCGAGTGCATACAGGGACGTTTTACTGTACATTAAATACGGAAGGCGGGTATTTTGGTGGATAAAAAGGCCTTTCTCCGGTTAGTGGGTCAAAGAAAGTTGTACCTCGGCGCATAGTGGTTTGCCTTGGATAATAATTTTTCGACGCTCGGCTTGACGAACCTGGGAACAAAGACCCGCAGAAGTGAAGAATTTGTCCGGTGCTCGTCTCCCGCGACGATCGGTTAAGCTGAGGATCTTGAACCGATCGACGAATCTCTCGGAGCATACGCGCCGCGGGAGAAGATATGTGGGCCATCTCTCAAACTGGTTTTTATATAACACCGAGGGGACACGAAGCGCCGATATTCCGGGCTCACGGCGTTATTCGTATTTGTTATCTAATTGCGCTCTCGAATCGGCAGAAGATCGGCTAATCGGTATCTTGATCGTTATCAGCGGGGACCAATTTTTGCGACCTATTTGGGCGCTCGCGCCTCGTCTGTATCTCGAGACTAATTTTTACGAACGATCGCGCGAATGAGATCGGCGAAAATCTGTTGGGGCGGAAAGAGATCGGTGACAAACGACGGGGCGTGTGTCTGCTTCTAAAGGTCACCTCTTGGCACAGTGGAACGTTTAGAAATTCGCAACGCTCTTTTACCGCCACCCACCTCAACGAATCGGTTGACAAAAATCGGTCGCGTTTCCGCTACCCGAAGCTCGTCGTCAGATTCGCAAGGCCTCAAGTCGCGTTTTCATTCCGAAGCCCGGCACAGCGTGTAGTGGAAAAGTAGGGAAAATCGCGCGACTCGATGAAATCGGTTGGCAATCGGCAAGAGAAACATTTGAATTCTGCTTGGATATTGACGGGAAAAAATCGGTACCAACTGACCGAGTTTTGTGCCACCATTTTCCCGCCAAAATATCCACCTATCTTCACGCCGCGATTCGACACTCGATCCTTGCTTTCGGATCGATCGGTTAACTCCCTGAAAGCTTCCGGAATCTTTCCTCCGCCGGAACGACGGACGTGAGCAAGAAGGACATGAGGCGTTGCGGAGCCAAGGGCAGGATCCAGGTCACCGGGTAACCCAGATGGGGTTCCTTGCCGCCTGCATTCTCGCCCAATGGCGCTGCGTCCCCGCCGATCTCCGACCAATAACGCGTCGTCTTTTCAACCCACGATTTACTCGGCGCGTATGAGAGTCGCGTGCTCGCTGTCTCCGCAGATTTAAGCCTGTTCCTTGGCGGGCAGGATCTCCGAGGCGTCTGCCTTTTACAAATTTTCCGCGACGTTTTCGCCGATTTTTTTCCCAGACGTATTATTATTACTCGCGAGAGTCACCGTTTTCGTTTTTTTTTTTTTTTTTTCTCTCTATTTTTCTTACTTCAATCGATGCAGTTTTCCGTTTAGATCGGTGCTTCGCCCGGCTACGGTTTATTCTTCTTCGTCGCACGAGTTGTTCGAAGTTCGTTCACTTTTCTCCAAGTTTGTATCGGTTCCTCGCTAAATCGAGGAATCAGGTCGATCGGTATTCCGGTGAAAAGATAATTTGAAAATAAGTAACTAAATCAAAAATTGAATTATAAGGAATCTCGGTAAAATACAAAAAATAACATGAATCTTACGGTGAAGTTTTTCGTCATATGCTCAGTGATGGTAACCGTGTCTTCGGCAGGAATACTTGGTGAGATTTCATACATTGAGAAACAAAAATTTGTAATAAATCGATTAACACCGACGATCGGAACATATTCCATAAATGTAGAATAATTTTACGTTGATTCTTTCAACGCGCAAATTCGATTCAACGCGAAGACAATTTTGAAAATCGTTGAATTCTCGTCTCAATTTCTTCGTAAAAAAAATAAAAGGTTCGTTGAGACCGTGATTGTAATTGCTAATCAACCGATCGGCAAGTGATTTCCTGAGGTAATGAAGATGTTCTCAGCGTCTCTGCCTAATGACGGGGCTTGTAAATACACGGCAAGAAAGTAACTCGTTAGAAATCACGGACGATACCTGGCACACTTCGCGGTCTTTAATACCTATTTAGCAGCGTCGAGTTTCTCCATTTTAAAAAAATTTCCTGCCAAAAGGAAGATGGAGATCGGCACGTTTCAAGAGGTTACACCCAGTCAGGAGGTCGAAAAACGTGAATCTTCGAAGACTTTTCACGAAGAGTCATTTCGCTTTGTCAATATAAAAATTTATTTACGTATTGGGGTAGCATTGAACTTTGTTTTGATACTTTTTATTTGTAAAAATAATGATTTTCAACACTACTATAACCGATCCCCCGGGTGCGCTTCTAAAAAATGCGTCTTGCGGTGAGCAAAATATCTCTGGACTGGATTATCCGAAATGAAGAAACAAAAAAGATTTAGTCAATGAAAGGTATTAACTCGTCTTTAATCGAAGAAGCAAGCAAAATATTAATTTCTACAAATTTCCGCCTCAATTTGTTTATACAATGCAAAATATTTATCGACGATAAAAAACCTTCGATCAAGGAATAAAAAATATGTTCATAAAGCTTGCGTAAAAATTTGAGACCAATCGGTTCAACCGTTTCCGCGAAATCTTGCACGCTGTTTTTGAAGACAGTTTTAAGAACAACGCGTTTAAAGTTTCAAAAGCACTTTCAAACTTCGAGAATCTTTGTCGGAGCGACGCGAAATTTTCTGCGTATATACTCGAACATATTGTACATTACGAAGTTGGAATTGAAATAAAAAAAAAAATGGGTTTTTGAAAAATCCTGACTGGATGTAAACCCCGCGAAATTTTTTCATCAATTCATCGTACATACAGCGAGAATTGTCGATCCGTGAATATTACGGTAAATTTTGAATGTCAAAAGACCGCAAAATGGGTTCAGCGACCGCGAAGCTAGTCGAGCTACTGATAAAACCCAGACTCGAAACCGCAGATACTCTGTTTTCCTGGGGCCTGGCTGAAACCGAAGCCCGATCGACGACGCCGCCGCCGTCCAAGTGTCTCTGTCAAGCATCCGGCTGCCTTTGCTGCGTCGACCTTAATTTGACAACGGCCATTGACCTGGGAGGTCCTGTATGCCTCAACATTAAACAGAAGGAGGAAAACGTCACCCTGAATATGAGCTTCGGGGAGAACGCGATGCACAACGCGACGATTCGCATTGGTAATTAACACAATTTTCAATCTTAATTCCAGACGTCAGATTGTTGTATCTTCCACGTGACTATCGAGAGAAAAAATAAAAAATATTTTTATAAGGTAGAGTTTGCTTTTGTAGAAACCAGAACGATATTTCGAGTTTTAAGAAAAATTGCCCATTTCCTCAAACATTTATTGTAAATATGAATTAAACACACTTCAGTTTCGCATTCAAGTCACCTTTGTTCAAAGAATAATATCGTTTCGGTTTTTTGTTAGATGAATAATTGAAATCATACACTTTTTGCAATTTTGAAATAGCACTCTTATGGCTGCAAAATCAAACTTTTTCGAAAAATATCAATTTTCGTCCGTTTTTAATGTTACTCGATGTATAACAATCGCGTACACAAATCTCTGTAGACTTGTGCTTAGCGAAATTATTAAATCGTTATTATTTCTCCCAAGACTACAGAAGCAAACTTTAATGGGGGAGTGTATATAATTTTCTATTGTTTTGACGCATGAAGAATAAAAAAATAATTAACTCAACCCAATGAAACAATGCACAAAAGCTTTTGTTGACGAATCTCGGTATTTTCTGTTTTTGTGCACTGAGAAAAATTGCATTTGTTATAGTAACTAGAAAAATTCAGTAAAACAGGAATCGTTAAAAAAAAACTGTTGAAATGTTGTTGGAATTGGGAAAAACGAGGTACGCCTAACCATTTTGCTTTTTAGGTAATTGCAACGCAAAATCAGTTTGTGAGGTTTACTCTGATTTTTTAGTTAAACAAGCATTGAATTTTCGCAACAGTTGCATGAAACTCTAGTAACAGTGATCGTAATGAGAAAGAATAGTAACGGATACTAAACTTTCCGGTAACAGGTGGAAAACTAATTTTCATTTTCTACCTAGAACCATATTTTTCGATTGTGGTAAAAAGTGAAAATAGTTGCAGACTGAGCGGTAACCGTAACTAAAAATTTCTCTCAGTGTATCTGTAAAAAGATTTTTGTAGCTTACGAGTATAATAATTTTTAAAAACACATAGACATTCTTGGGCAGCCGGCAACCTTCTTAAATTAAATTCACAGATTTGCAGTGTTTATATTTGAAAAATTCTTGTCATTGAATTTCTAATTCTTAAAGTAAATGGCGAGTGAATTTTGATATGTAAAAAATGTCAACAGCCGAGGCGGCGAACAAGCGAACTTGCATGAACCTTCTCTCGGATTTGGCGCAACTCTGCGCGACATTTACGACGGTTAAAGAGGCGGCTTCCGGTTACGACGGATGTTTGGCCGTGGAACCAGAGCTCCTGAGCACGACGCAGGCGGTTTACCAAATCGGTTGCTTCAATTTCAACCAGGACAACATTCGACAGCTTGACACGACAGCGGCGTAAGTAAACCGCGGAAGGTATAAATCTACGAATAACCCACGCGACATATTCGCGGCTTTCACCATACCCGCAACACGTGGGTGCGAGCCAATGACGGCTCGACACGTTCGTTTTGCCGAAACGGTAACCGGTCGGAGATTTCTATTCTTTCGTTGCATGGGTCTGCATCCAAAAAACTCGGCAATTTGTTCGTTTTTTTTCTACCGCTTGTTAGAGATTTTTACTCGCTGAAACTGGGAAGAATATAATCAAAAAACTCCATCACGTCAGGTATTTTCTTCAACTTGTGTCTGGAGTTTCATTTGGAGCGAAACTCCCGTTTAACTAAAAATCTGGTATACTGTTCTTGAGTGTAAAAATTCTATGCAAAGGTGATTTCTTACTTTCATTTAATACGTATCAGAGTGAGACTCAAGAATAAATGCAAAGAGGGAAAGAGAAAATGGAAAGCGGAAACGTTTTCGGAGAAGCATCGAAGAGAAGAAGAAAAGTTTTCATAGGGAAAAAGAATGAACACGGAATGTTAAAGTAGATTTCACGAAGAAATTCGTTTGTTTAATTTTATAAGATGTATTGTTTAGTTCATTCGTTGTAACGAAATACTGGTTGTTTCGTTATTCGTATGTTTTTTTTTATGCAAGCAGTTTGTACTTTGCAAAAATACCGTACGTGAGGGAGGAAAGTGGAAGTGATTTTTGGATTCGGCACACTCGATAACTTTATATTTACCAAAAACATCCCATGCGGTTGCAATAAAATATTTTTTTTGCTGACCTGTGTTATTATCGCCGTTGAGAATCTAAAATTCACATCGTGGAAACTGAAGCTTCAAAATTATACTGAAAAAACATCCATGACTGTATTTATTCTATTAGTACCTATCGGCAGATTTTTTTACACTCTAAAAATATCCTCGCAATCCGCTTTTAATACCTACAGTAGCGCTTAAAAGTATTTTGACGATATGAAATTCGTTATTATTTTCATCTCCGTCATTTCATCTTATTTTTCGTCACTTAAACCTTATTTGCTAGCAAACGAAAATTAATGCTCTACAATCACGTCGAACATCAAATTTCTTTCACTAAAAAATCATATTCATTTGCGTATTTTACATCTAATTGAAATCAACCCAATTACTATCTTTGTCAATATACTTTTAACCGTTACTGTGTAAGAGGAGTCCAATTCTCGTAAAAAAAAAAAAATAATCATTCGACGAGTAGAATTAATAAAGGCTGTAAGTGCTGCTTTTTTTTTTTTTTTTTGTTTGAAAGAATAGCAACGGATACTAGAATTTTTTTGTTAAAAAATGAAAACAGTCAATGACCGAGCTGTAAACGTAACTAAAAATTTCTCTCAGCGAACGCTATCGCTTACAGCCTATTTTAGTTCCCCTCTTAAATTTTATTATCGTCACTCACTGACGTAAGTCCCAAAACTGACTCGACGAGCAGAGAGGCACTGACGTCCACGGAAGTTCCGGAGACTTCGGAGGCACCGGAAACTGGCGATGGTGCGGGGGAGGACGAGGACTACAATCTGAACCCCGACGAGCTGATCGCAGCGGTTTCGGCGAGCGCCGAACAAGGAATCGCGTTGTTCTCCCAGTGGCTGGGCCTGAACCTAAACCCGAGCCTGAACCAGACGACATCGCCGATCGAAGATGCCTCGGGATCGACGGGATCTTCGAGGGGGGCGCGAAAGCTCGAGGGCGAAGTGCAGCGGGACGCGATAAAGAGCGAGGAACGCTTCAAGCAGATCCTTAGCGCCCAGGACAACATCCAGAAGGAGTCGCCGAGGCTCGGCCAGGTCCCCGACGTCGAGACGACTTACGTCTACACCGAGCCGCCCCGGCCCGGAAGTCTGGCCTCTCTCGTCGAGCCCGAGGCGGTGAAGCAGCCGGAAGTGCCGATCGACGGCCTCGCCGTTGTCCCGAGGGAATCACGGAGGGGTGGACGCGCCTACAACATCCATCAGCACGTCAACGAGATATAGAGATTTCACGTGCGAAAATGGCTGCGGGATAGCGGAAAAATATAGAAAGATCAAAAAATCGATCGGACAATGTGTCGAATTTTTTTTATAAAGGCACGAAAAGTTGGTTCGTTGATTGTTTTTTTAATTTTCAAAGTCCGAGTACGGAGAAAGCAAAATCACAGATAAGTCGGAACACGGAATGCCGAATTGCAGAATCGTCGGAATTCGTCTCGATACCACTTTATGTTTTAATCTTTCTACATTTTTTGCTATTCCGTACTTCGAATTTTTATACTCACAATCTTTCATACTCTGAATTTCCGCAATTTCATTTATCAGATATTTTTGCATTTATGAAAATTCGATACTCTGGCCCTTCGATCATTCGATATTTCTGATTTTTTTCTCTTTCTTTTTTTCACCCTTAACCCCAAAAACCTTTAGAAAAATTCGAGAAATTAAAAAACAAAGCACCCCTACAACGGAGGTAGAAACTTTTGAAAGTTTTTTATCGTGCGAATTTTTCATTTGCACGGTATTTAAATTGTTACATTCAGTGTTTGTTTGTTTGTTTGTTTTTTTTTTTCTTTCTTTCTTTTTTTACGAAATTTTATTTACCGGCTGTAAAAACAAACTTGTTAAAAATCTAAAACAACGAAATCCACATTCTTCTAGCTTCTCTACACCTCGCTTCTCGCGTTGCGCGAATAATCGTCATATTGTCCAACGGCACATTGCGTTACGACACTCGATAGAAAAGAAAAACAAAGGAGAGTAAAAAGTTTCCATATTCAATTAACTAGTACCACTGAACGTTGTAATTCAACAATAAAAAAAAAAAAAAAAAAAAAATTGTCGCGTCGTCGATTGCTGGATCGACAAGATTACTTTTTATATACAAACATACTTACTTATAAGTTTAAATTATTTATTATTATTATTGTTTATCCTGTGTATTTGGAAAAAAAAAAAAAAAAAAAAATACAGAGAAGGTTTATTCTTCCCGATTCTTCTCGCGCGTTTCAAATCACACGGTCGTGTTATAAGAGAGTATTAGAAAATTATATTAATATACACGCAAACATAAATATAATGTTTAATATGTATTACATGTCTGTACTGTATTGATTCCTTTGAAAAAAAAAATAAAAAACGCCATAAAAAAAAAACAACATACGAAATATACTAGCTTCTTTTTCACTTTCTCGTAGCTATCCGATAATCGATTTGTATTAATAGCTAAAATTGTTTGCGTAAAACAACGATAAGAATAATCACTACAAAAATGACGTGATTAAGTAATTGTTCGTTGTGTGTTTACAAGAATCCGCACTACGTGAACGTTTTCTTTAACGGGAAGAAGAAAGAATTTGGAAAATATCGGCAAGACATAGAGTTAAACTTTTCCGATATTAATAAACGTGTGATATTTGTCGTCAATGTTGACCGATCGTTATATTATCGTTTAATATCAAAAGATTACTTCGTTTGAGCGAAAATTTCTTAATTCTATTTTATATGTATAATATATATAATAATATAGTCATACATCTACGTGCTAGGGTAATAACAATAATATAAATATTATTATTACGTTAGTTACACCTTGGGGGGGGGGGGGGAGATT
Organism: Neodiprion fabricii; assembly: GCF_021155785.1. Classification (NCBI taxonomy): domain Eukaryota; kingdom Metazoa; phylum Arthropoda; class Insecta; order Hymenoptera; family Diprionidae; genus Neodiprion; species Neodiprion fabricii. The sequence goes on from NC_060245.1 coordinate 19,890,513, forward strand.
TCGTTATCGCATATATATGTATATATATATAATATAAACTCTTATAATATATTATATATACCATACTCACGTATAATATAATTCTCGGCATGTATAAAATTTTCAAAGTATAGGATAAAACTATACCTGTATATACCCATATACGCGTATTTGAAGAAGAAGAAGAAGAAGAAGAAGAAGAAGAAGATGAAAAAGAAAAAGAAAAACAACAATGGAAATGAGAAGAAGTATAAAGACGGAGAAGAAGAAACATTTGCAGGACTAGATGCTAAAGTAATTTTTTCTCTTAGTTGTTTCGTTTCTATCTTTTTTTTTTTTTTTTTCACGTATATGAATATTGTATATGTCTTAAAATAAACACGTATATATATTTCGAGGTTTTCTTTTGATCATCGTTTTGTTAATTACGATTATTATTTGTGTCGTTATTACAAAATATAAAAACTTTCTCTCATATTTTTCAATACGTCGTTTGTATAGCTACTAAACATTTCATTCTTCCTCTATCTCTCTTCTTTTTTTCTCTATTCACTTTTGTTATTTGTTTTTCGTTTTTTTTTTTTTTTTTTGTTTCTTTACAAAAACGTGATTGTTATTCTTTTTTTTCTGCGCGTTTTGCCTTTTTTTTTTTTTTTGTAAAAATATTTTTGGGCTTCATCTTTGGGCGAGCTCTGTGTCGTTTAAATCTACGTAACTATAAACGGTTAATATAAAATAATTCGTTTGTTCTTAAATTGTAGTTTGGACTTTGGATTTCCTGATGATCATCATCATCATCATCATCATCATCATCATCATCGTACACTGCGGACTATATTATTACTCTTATATGCTTATACATGTATAATACTATACCTACCACTATATATATTGTATAACAAAACCATAATTATTCACTTATACAAAACTAATCGTTCACTAACAATTAGGACTTCGTCGTCTAGGATATTTCGCACCGAGAAAAAAAAAAAGGAAGGTTTTCCTTGCGTAACTATTTCAACGTGTGTTAAAAAAAAAAAAGAAAAAAAAAAAAAACATTCTGTTCCCTTACCAATTTTATCCGGACAAAAATTTACCGACTATTCGTATCTTTCGTTTTCATACAAATATATACGATCGTGATTATTAATTCACATCCGTCAATGATTAAGTATATATGAAGTACAGATGCATAGAGATATTCGTATCCTTATTTAGTTGGAAGAAAAAAAAAAAAAAAAAATTACAAGCGCCCATTTCGTCTCGACAATGAGAATAATGATAACAATATCAACGATTAAATTTCATTGCTTCGTCTTCCGTCGGATTTTTCACCATCGTAGACTTTTGTTTCAGATTTTTTCTAGTTTCTTTTTTTTTTCTTCTTTTTTCTTTTTCCTTTCAAATGGTTAATTTTTTTTTTTTTTTTTTTATTATTTCAAGATCGGAAATCGATCGGCCCCGGTAAATTTGTTCAGCTTCCCAGTATGTTCCATCATACACCGTTATTCGTTGCTCAAAAAACTGAGATATTCTATTTCCTATCGGTATATCGGTAATAATAATAATAATAATAATAATATCAACAACAATAATAGTAATAATAATTTAACAACAATAGCAGTATCGATAATATTCTACGTTCCCCCGCGTACGCATATAAATAATACATCTACACATCGATATTATACCGTGTATACGCATAACCGATGAGAAGAATCTGATTTCGGAATATTTCTCTTTCACACAATTATACACCGCACGTACCACCTGTAATAATCGTCGGAGGTCGGACCGAACTGGGAAGCTCAGCGAACTCTGACTTACGATTAATATCTAGAGTACGAATAGTTATGCATAGGTACGTATTTGTTTATAATATACGTATATAGCGCGTACCTGTGTACGTATACTGAGATTACGCGAGACGTTTATTATAGTATAGATATATATATATATATATGATGTATATGATTAATGAATTTTGATATGATTGCTTGTCGTACGTGTTATACATACTTATGGTATGTGTATGAATGCAGGTATAGTAACGTTTAAGCTTGGGTATTTAACTGTTGTATAGTTGTCGATGGGCGTTTTTCCGATTCGATATCGACGCTCGATCTTATTTACTAATTAACCGCCTGCAATGGGGTCCCGCTAGCCGGTGCCAGGGATAAGGATTCTCGTTTACGTCTCGAAACCCGACGTCCGATGTGAAGCACGACGTCTCCGGCTTTGACGGATTTGAATTCGGCAATCGCTTCGGCGTGCGTCATGCCGTGGAGAGGCTTCGAGTTTATCGACAGTATCTCGTCGCCTGGAAATTGTAATTTTTAAAATTTGTTAGCTTTTACTGATATTATTTTCAATTAAATTCATTATTTTTTCTCACAATTGATTGTTTGTTTTTTTCTTTTTTTCTTGCTTCCACGAGCGTTGCTCGTAGGTTTTTCTGTGTTGCCAACATAAATAAATATCTAGTGGAAAAAATTAGCCGTCTCAGATTCATTGTCCCCAAGTGTACATAGGGGACGTATAATTGCACTTCCATGGCGTGGAAACAAAAAGAGAAAAAAACTGTATCGCATTGTCGAAATGATTAAAATCCATCGGATACCGACCTTCCTTCACGGTTCCCAGATCCGAGGCCTGTCCGTTACGGAATATCGTCTTGACGTAGATCCCCATGTTACCTCGAGGGCTGTCAGTGCCCCCGACGATGCTGAAGCCGAGAACCTTGTGACCGGGGCCCTTCAGGAACCTGGCAGTCATTATCGTGAAGGAAACTCCACCTTTCCCCGGTCTCGGTAGAGTGCAGAACCTCGACTCTTCGCCCTCGAGACTCTCGTCGATGTCCTCAAGCTCAGAGTCGGAGTTTAGACCCTCGTCGGTATCCTGAGCACCCTGGAAAGAAATGTTACAAGGAAAATTAAAATTAAAGTAACGATAAATCAAAGTCTTCACGATTTGTGATCGTTCGATTCTGCTTTTTATCCATTGGGCCGTTCTTCGCTTTGATTAAAATCGATTATAGTAGATGTTTGACGCGTGGAGTTGCCTGGTGAATAAAACCTGCTGTGTGTTTTTGAAATTTCTCTACACGTCAGCTTTTAAGAATGTATTGGCTATACATTGTCGACCAAAAGTGAGTGTCTTTGACAATATTGAATACTTTGCGATAAGATGAAAATCTGAAAAAAATCAACCACAATAAAGGCGATAAGAAAATCGAATAGTAATGTCATGTTATGTTTCGGAAACTTCATTCCTAGAAGAGATATTCCATCCCGGAACGTTTAATTTCTTCCTTTCATATCCTACCCTTATTGATCACCGTACGAAAATCTCACCTGCCAAACCTTGAGGCCGTTCCCTGACGAGTTTGGAATATTGGCAACACTGCGGCTGTTCAATCTCCGTCCGTTTTTTTTTCCAGCAGGACTCCTGCGGGTACCAAGACTCGATGGTCCCTCGTCAAGGGAGGTCAGAACGCCGACGGAACCGGAAACGGACGAAGGACTAGCCTGATTGGGCCCCGAGACCTGGCCCCCGATCTTGAACTCAGTGGTCCTCTTCCTGGGCGTCACCCTCGGGATGTGAACGCTCTCGTAGGTCGAGTCCGAGTGGTTCCTGGACTTTGAGACACGCTGGAAGCTGACGTTCTCGTACGAGTGGCTGTCCCGCGTCTCCGAGTGACTTCGGGCCAGGCCGCAGTCCCCTTCGGCGGGCCCGCGCCCCCTGGGACCCCGAAACAGGCCCCCCACCTCGGGGGCCTCACGTTCCCCCCGATGCTCCGAGTTGCTTCTGTGCAACGCGCCGCGCGCCGGCCGGCCGAAGGCGACGTTCTTCTGTTGCTCGTCGAGTTCCGCAAAGCTCCGGGAAACCTGAGGGGGCCCATTGAAACGCGGCGAATTTGGGACGCTGGTTTCCGCAAGGGTCTCGAGGTTGTCGTGGAAAGGATACGGCGGCAGGGACATGGGCCCGTCTTCCGGGTCCGAGTAACTTCCCGCTGGGAATCCCTGGCTCGCCGAGGTGCTCAAAGGGCTCGGGACGTAGAAACTCGAACCCGCGTCCTTCGCCCCCGCTGGGAAGACCTCCGTCACACTCAATGCCTTACGCTTTCGGATACCGGCGTTTATCTTGCTGAACTTACTCCGCAGCACCTGCTGGATGTCCGACAGACCCTTCGAGGTACCTGCCAAGCGGGAAGAGATGTGGTCAGATTTTATTTCGAACGCTTCTGAGAGGCTGAGGATTGGAATTGACAAGTTTGCTGGATTTTTTTAATTTCCAAACTACGGGGTATTACAAGTTTTGAACGGTCGAATTGTGGAATGGTTCCAAGTTTCGAATCGTCGAATCTATTGGAATGGGAGGACTTTTTGATCGATCAAATTTTTGAATGGTTCAATTTCCAAATGATCGAATCTTGAAATCGTCGATTTTTGAAACATTAAACTTTGATATGGTCGTATTTCGGTAGAGTCGAATTTTGTAAAGATCGAATTCTTGAATAGTTTAAATTTTCGAATGGTCCCATTTCATTGCGGAAAGCTGCACTGCAAATTGTAGTCGATATGACATTGTACATGTTACGAAGGTTTGTAAAAAAATTTCGGAATAGTTCAAACTACCAGAAAATTTGATTCACAAAATGAATCCAAGTTGTGGTTACAAAATATTTGATAAATTGCAGAAATTTTTTTAAATTCTGAAGATAAAACTTTATGCAGGACTAATTATTCAGAGGCATCAACATTCAAAAGTTCTAACTGTTTAAAGCTTTGAAATATTCGACTCATGATATTCTACATCTTCGCCATTGTGAATTTTTATCGTTTAAAATTCGAGAACAACATCGAATGGACGTGGTTGAGGAGTACAGAAAGACATTCCCGATTTCCGAAATAATTATACCTATTATAACAGTATGCTTTTGGCATGAAATTAAACTTGCGAGTCTCAGACGATTTCATGATCCGAAATTTAAATAGTAAAATTAATTCAAAAAAATTCGCTACATGTCATTATCGATGTTGCCCAAAAATTTGTAGCAATTATTTGAAAACTTGTCAAATATGCGATGGGCACATTTTGGCACAACAAAGGCTCGGTCATTTTCAACAGTTGAAACGAATAAACACCGATTGTTTGTTATATGCCGCATCGGAAACTTGCGTCTGACTCACGAGCCCGATCGTCGGTATCAAGAAAAAAATATTGCTAGTATTTGCCCGCACAACGTTGCTATGCTGTCAGCAATGTAATCACTGCACAGATAGCGCGTGCAATTAGTCACTCGGTCGAGAGCCGGGGTTCAATCTCCGAGCCGAACTAGTCCGCGCGACATCTGGTGGCGAAAAATGCGTCACTCTAACTGTCCCATATTTAATTTTAAAGTAGGCGTTTCGTTGTATTTTTTGCAGCGTATCGATTCCATGTGCGCAAGACAAACTCTCACGGCTTGCACCAAGCTGTTTGTACCTTCGTATTCGTACAATTGACCTAAAACAATCCGCTCATAAACCAACGCTTGGCGCCATATTGCTTGCTCTTAGTCACGCCCCAATGCATATTTACTCGCAATTGATATAACGCAAACTGCATCGTTCGACCCTTTCGTGCATACATTCTTTGTTACATAGCTTTTGGGGTCACTGATGACGAATCTGAACTCGAAATATGGAAATTCAAAATGGCGGATCCAGTATAGCGAACAAACAAAAACAACGAGACGAAATTTTTTTTAAAAATTCTGTAAAATTTTCTGGTGTGCATTAAGTTTGTGTAAAAATTGCCGTTCGGTTTTTCATGGTAAATTAGCTGAAAATCCTTTTTTTTCGTCGAAAAGTACAAATTTCGATCATTTGGTTACATACGCTACTTTTGCAATAATTAAATTAATAAACAAATCCTATATTTTTTCTATACTTGGAAATATTCCAGGGTACATTTAGAACCAAAAATCTCGGCAGTTGTTACCAGAAAAGTAGTTCGATAAATGAAAAGCTACAAAAAAAAAAAATAAATAAATAAATAAATATGGGACGCTCAGCGACCCGGCATGAATCAAAGAGATAAATCGTGTATACCTGGCAGCCTGAGGGAACTGGTTTGCAGGATTTTCTTCGGCGAGGACCTTTCCTCCAGGGATTTCGCGGCTGGCGAGACTTCCCGGCTCGTCGGCGTCGATCTCACCGCCTGGATAACTCCTCTGCTCGCTCCTCCACCTTGAATCAGCGACTCCTGAGGCTCCGGAATCTCCTGGACCGAGCATCTTCGTCTCAGCTTTCGCCACCGCTGGCTTATGCTCTTGTTCCACAAGTTGATGTCTGAAAATTTTTTACAGGTTAGCATTAAACGCGATGATTTCCAATTTTCACGCTAAGCCCATCCAAATTCGGTTTCACTTTATACATCCTATCCCTGAAAACATTTCATTTCTTGTCACTACGCAATCCTTTAAAAACGTTATCGCATTTTGCCAGGACCGAAAAGATATTGTTCTTGGTACAAGATGTAGATTTATTACAGTTTTTTAGCAATGAATAGAAAATTTAGTATGCGAATTCCGATTTTGTTCTTGACTTTTCTTTATTTTAAATTCTATACATCTTATCTTGGATGAAACAATCGTAAAGTGTCATCAAGCGTTATTTGGTCCAAAAGAAAGAAAGAAAGGAAAGATGAACTAGAAAAACGGATTGGAATTTTATTTCACGTATGATAACTAGTTAATAATAGTGAAAGAATTAAACTTTCATATTCTCGTAAGTACTGGTCTATTTTGTGTTCGCCCAAAATTGACCCAACTCAGGAAGCTGATGCGAAAAAATCAAGATGGCTGCTAGCGCTGTGCGCATAATGATTCCCACGCGAAAATCACTAAGGCGTGAAGTTGTCTCTAAGCGTGTTGGTACGAGTGTCGATGGTGTGCAGCACACGGATTCAGTCCGAGGTTTTAGCGATGGGATATGTAAATGAATCGACACAATACCGGGAATAGATTAATTCTCCACACCAGCGGTTAAAGAAGCGTTGCAAAATACGAGGGGAAATGTCTCATGGATCGCGAAAAAAATCATTGCTTAAACTTAAGTAGGGTGAAGTTAGCGACGTTGACTTTAACGAAACGCGATTTGAAAAATCCGTTATTGTACAATTCTAGACCGACTTTCAAGGAGCGTTCACTTTTTCAAAATACAAACACATCTTTCTTGCTGTTACTTGATATCTGAATTTCAAAAAAAAAAAAAAACCCCAAGGATCCAAGTAACCGTTTTTCGCGAACATGCATCGTTAGAGCAACGCTACCAAATTCAACGAATATAATTTGTCCGATTAAACGTTTCGAGCAATGTTCCATTGCGTGGACGATAAGCTGCGGAGCATTTGGAACCCGAAGATAAGAAACAACGCAGCAAAATTGTTCGCGTATTTTTATCGCCAGTTATATTATTGTAATTATTCCTAATTACAGTTCAGTATCGTTTCCATCTTCACCGCTTCCTCGGGCCATTCCACCGTCCCTGGAACGAATGGAATGTTTTTCACCCCGATAGTAGCCAACCCATTATGCAGCACCCTTGAAAATCCCTCTTCCTTTATGACAGTGCCCCGGATTTTGGCCCCCAGAGGGTTGCGCCGTTTTTTCTTTCTACTCTCGGTCAGTTCTGCTTCTGGATTAATTCGCGGCTTGAATTTCGGTTCCAACCACTCGTCGGAGACTCTGCATAACGAAACGGGAACTGCTTGATAGTGAATCAGCAAATTTGCAGAACGCTCCAGATTTCCGCGGTTGTAAATTATGCGCGTACGTACGTAACGATTATACATCCGTCAGCACTCGTGTTATTTGTATACCGGTTTCCGTCGCGTAGCTTCATTCTGATTGTCGTGTAAACCGTATACTCGATGTTTTAAACCACGAAACATTAACGCGTCGAACGATATTATTCCAGAGCTTATCTTCCCGCGTTGCGATTAAACGACTTTCACTATTTGTCTTTAAATTTCACGTATCGTTCTTTTCTTCGAATAACGCGGGATAATCGGACGTAACATATTTATCTTATCTAATTTCACAGGAGGAAGAAAAACCTCTTAAACGACGAATTTCGACAGTCTATAATCCTCCGGTTCTAACGCCATTTCAACCTCAAGTCGCAGCATTTCGAGATAAAAATACGCGAAACCGATAATTATGGCTAGCATGTTTAGCGCCAATAGAATGTGGGCTCGGTTTGAAAATCCCTTTGAGAGCGATGCTCGAGCGACGATACATCGATCTTCCGATACATTAATACGCCGTAAACACGACACTCTTGACGCTGGATAATTTATAAACACGGGAAAAATTCACATGTAAAAAACGGTAAAAGAATTTCGACTCAGGAGCGAGGCGTTCACTTATGGGGTGTACGCACTGCACGCGGTCTGGGCACGCACTGAGGCATGGATGGATGGATACAGTGGGGCCCAATGTATAGGTCGCGTGTCTCTGTGCGCTCGTGCTGCTTCAGGGAACTCACACAGCCAGAGTCCCAGAGTTGGTGAAAAGTATACACAACGTGCACGCGAGGCGATGGAAATTGCGGGAGAAAAATCAGGGGGACGTGGTTGAAATTTGGAATTTGGAAAGTTCCGAATTATTTGCTCGCGAAACTTGAAGTTACGGCTTGGTGGAATTTCACCACATTTTTACTTTCAGTTTTTCTCATCTTTTCCACCCACTCGTCGAGTAATTTACGCTGCGTCAGTATATATATTAATTCCCCAAATTTCACTCTATCGAAACTTTATTTTTTGGAATTTTGTTCAACCGTAACTTGAACTTTCTGAATCTTGCATTTCGCACCTTTGAGTCGTCGGCTTCCCGGCCATTCGAAACTTTGTCGTTTCTTCAAAGTCTGATTTCTTTGCTTCAAGTTTCGCGAGCAAATAATTCGGAATTAATCGCTTTCCGAGCTTCATCCCCGCTCCAGTAGTTGCAACCGCATGTCGAGCAGACCCTTGCGAACGTAATGAACCATCGGTTCGTCAATTCGCAATAGAAACAGAGGAGCTCACTATCGTCGTGAAATTATGCTCCGGAGAAACTTTGGAGTTTCGTTAACCACCGGTTTTTTTTAAATTATTTTTTTATTATTTTTCATTCCGTTACGCACCCGGAGGGACGATTTTCGATTTTTCCATCTTCTTTCGTTCCGTCGACGCGTATGCCTTGGAAACAACGTTCAGCCGCCGAGCACGTGGGAATTGGAAACGCGGATCACGGCACGTTTTGCCCGTACATAAAAGTACGTGGATACGAAGTACGCTCACAATCAGAGTCCCATTTTTGCTTGTGTCTGTGCAAGGCGGCGTTTTACGCCCAGTGACACACGTGCCCCTTGCAATGCCCGTTGCCAGCCAGTCGTGAGCTCAACTCGAGAGAATGTTTGTTTCATGGCCCATTGTGGCGGGGCCCCGACCGTATGCTTCGTTTGACGTAACTCTGCGGAGGGGCCCGGCCGAAGCTGACCCAACAACCCTGACTCCCAGGTCTAATCCGAGCTATTCCGTAGAAATTACTCGCCGCGACGACTGACAATGAGTGGTCGTCGGGTCTCGGTACCTTTTATTCCTCACTGACTGCCCGCTGGCAAACAATTTCAAAAGCTTTCTGCGACGAGACTGTTCGCGGTGTCCGGTAAAAAATACGTCACGAATTGAAGGACGCTTAAAACGGAACATTTTCTGGGTACGAGAAAAATTCAAAGACAGTTTCCAGCGTTTTCAAGGACAATAAAAAAAAAAAAAAAAATTCAAGGAAGTTTTCAGGATCACTGTTAAACACAGCCATATCCTCTCGTCCACTTTATTACAGAGCTCATCGAGACCTTGAAAACTCTTCGACGCAATTTTCCTCTATCTGTAAACGTTTGGTCAGTGTTTGCACAAGTGCGTCATCTTGGTTTGCAAACATCGTCATATTTCCCAAACTATTGTCCTGGTTCTAACGAAAAATGGCCTAGAACATCGCCAGACGTTGTAGCTATTCACGGATGAAAAAATAATCACAATCGGTTCGGTAGTTCTCGGGTCGTAAGCGAACATACGGACAGAAAGACGTTGAGTTTTATACGCGGTGTGAATTCCTAGCGACTGCACGATCCGTCGTCTGCCGAAACTTGACGCGCGCGCGCTAAAATCCGTGAGCAACTGTTTTTCAGGGTGACCAACTGTCTCTAACCTCAAAAATTTTCACACTCGCGAAATCAACACAAATGCCACCGAAAAGTATCAACATTTCTACGCTGGCAAATTTTAGCAGACGACGGACCGTGCAGTCGTTAGGAATTCACTCTGTACGTAGAAATATGTTTAGAAAAAGAACTTTAAGAGCCACTGAGGGGAATTCAATCTCGGCTAGATCGATTCAGCGGAAAAGACAATTAGATGAGGAAGCCTGCAGATTTTCTAAAAACTGTTCTTGAGGAGAATATTCGTATCCAGCTGTATGCGAATTTCAATTAAAAATTATGGCTCATCGGAAAACGATTCCTGTGATAAATAAATGAAATAATAAATGAAAATGTAGCCCTGGTGAAAATGATTTCCAAAATTTTCGCAAAATGTTCAAAAAATAAGATAAAAATTGGCATATTTCGTAGAATTTTTTGAACGAAATCGTTTTCGCAAAAAATTATAAACAAGCGTAGTTTCTCGTCAAAAACTTGTCGATTGCCACGAAAATTAGTATCTCTTCGTTATAAAAAAATCTACAAGCTACTGCAATGTTTTACCGAAATTTAACAATTCTTTACAAAATAAATAAAATAAAAAAATTAAAACCATACATATTAACAATTTCTGTAAAAATTCTTAGCAGTAGCCTAAGTTTCAAGCTTCAAAGCTCGGAAATAAAATCAAATCACTCCGAATCTCTGCATTAACACAACGTACCGCGCCTGGGCTTTAGACCGCGCATTGTGTAGTCTAGAGTCTAGATTACGGAACGCGCGCAGTCTTACAAAACCAGACAAGGCACAGCGTGTGCGTCATGCAAGGATCTAGGGTGAATAAGTCTGAAGTAGGCGAATGAACGTGGGACTTGGTTAAACTTGAAAACACGGTCCCAAAACAGACGGACACTAGAGATAAGGGTTGCGTTCGGGGAGATTCGAGCCAAACAGCAGCAACGGCACTCGTTCCTCGTTTTTTTACTTTCACTCTCCGAGATACGGCATTTAGTGCAATTTTATTCAAGTCGGAGTTTCATCGCGCATCAATTAATCGACACTTCTTCTCAGTGGTCTTAGGTTTGTTGTTTATTTGTTAATTTTTTTTTTTTTTTCTTGCCGATCATTTATTCTCACCGGAAAAGGAAATGCTAATGGCTGCTTGCTGCTTGCCGCTGCTCGAGCTATTGTTTCGAAAGCTTTGTTTAACCGAGGATATTGTCGTCACCTTGGCTCAATCACGAATCATCCAGCTGATCAATTGTATTTTCATTAAAAGCTGTGGGACGGTTACGATATCCGTGATGGCAAGTTTTTCATCGTTGATTCTTGACATTTTTACCAACAAAAGTAACGAAAATTTCAAGAATAAAAGATTTACCGTTCAGGTTTCCCTGAGAAGATGTACATAAACGCAAAAATTGAACGAATTATGTTTTTATTTTTCCTCTTTGGTCACGAGTTTGGCCTCCTTACGACAATGCTCGCTTATTTAACTGTTGTTTACTTCCGCTCGGAAAACCGAAAATTCTTCGTCAAATTTCGGCGCTACGGATATCGTACTTTTGCCATTAAATACGTCGACCTGTACATTCTGTCTTGGCCGAGTTTTACGAGGAGATGAAAATCGATGATTTCAATTTTTCCCACTCTCTGGGGGAGGTGGAAAAAATATTCCGCCGTTTTTTTTTTTTTTTTCTAACGAAACGAGGGAAAAATCTCGCGGGGCGTGGTTCGGCGGACGTTGCAATGCGTCCGATTGATTACAAGTTGGGAACCTCTGGTGTAATTAGAAGCAACGATGCGTGTACGTGCATCAAGCGTGTACATCATTTACACACACACACGCATAAGCGGTCGAAGGAAGTCTGGGTTGGCCCATTGTCTGCGTACAGTTAGCCGATAGTGTGTTTATCAACCTACGGCATACGAATGACAGAAGAATCCCATTTAGACGTCACCGGAATCATTTTTGTGTATATGTGGCGATAACGCGCGTAGGAGGAGGAGGAGGTATTACGCATGCGGTAAATCAATATTTTATACTCCGTAGGAATGGTGAACGAGAAGCAGTCAGCCCACATACACGCAGGTCTCGGCGATATTCTACTCCGAGTCCCTCCGCTTAATTAACTCGACGATGATTAATAACGTGAAGATTGTTGTATTAGCCCCGAAGTGAAAGAAAATTAAGAAGACAGGAGAGGGAAAAGTCATTAGAACGAAAGTTACGTTATACCTATTATGTGTTAGATAAAGGCTGACACGTACGCTCGGTTATCGGTACATGTATAGGGCATTCCACGCCAGTTCAACCTGGATTTTACCCTTGACCTCTCAACATTTGGTTCGCGGTTTTTTATGTGATTTTTCTCACTTTGAAAGGTGCTCCGTTTTACATAATTTTTTTCTTCCTTTATTCGAATCTGTTTGAATTTTTTACAATTTTTAGAAACGATTTTATCGCCCGACCAAACATTAAAAATTTGAAAAAATTCTGAAAAATCCTGCGTCAGACATCAAAATTTTCAAGCTTCGACCCGGAGTGGGCCGATTTTCCCTTCTTACTGTTTTCAAGCTTTTTCCAAAAAAAAAAAAAATGAAAAAAACGTTGAAAAAATCAGAAGCGAAAGTCATTTTTTTTTTAAATTAAGAAGAAAAATAAATCTTGCGAAAAATTTGCGTTACGTTAATGAAATCGTTTCTAAAAATTGTAGAAAATGCAAATTGCGTCGAAAAAAAAAAACAGAAAAAAAGACAGAGTACCTTTCAAAGTGGGAACAATCGTAGAAAAAACTGCGCGCCAAATCTAAGATGTCAAGGGTAAAACCCAGGTCGAATTGGCGTAGAATGCCCCATATATATATACACACACACACACACACACACATATCTACCTACAACGGGAGTTAGTCAAACGATTTACAGCTGAAATCACAACTCTGCTTCGTTTATATACAATTCTGTATACACTCTGACGCCTTGTGTAAGTCAGAGCCTGTAATATGATAATCGATATCAGCATGAAATCAATTGAGGGGAATGAATTTTTAAAAGAGGGATGACGATTGCCTCAATTAGTAACTTTCAATGAACGAGACTTAATCAATTAAAGATTTCAAGTAAAAGTAGAATCGCAAGGTTTTCTCGATATATGAAAAAGTTGATAGTTTTCTACCGAATTCGATTTTCAACGTCTGTCTACCTCTGACCATTCAGAGGAATAAAATAAATCGTATACTCAGTTTCGAGATAGAAAATATTCGGTTGACTTTGATGTTGGTTTACGACAGGTTGGAAATACGCTGATTTCATGCTCAAGGTGTTAAATTCAATGAATTTTCATCGAATACGATCCGACTTTGACGAACGAGGTTTAGTTTTGAAAAAGTGAAAAACCGAAGGCTTGCAAAAAAAAAGACAACTGAAACTTCTCAACTCGTTAAGTATCTGCACACTTAATTTTCACCATAATATTGCGTATGGGAAAACCCAAGGCCTCGTCAAACGCAACTGCAGACACACCGTTAAAAATGTTTATAAATTTACTAAACAATCTACCGCCCAAAAGATTTATCGATTTACGAAATCAGCTTGAAAATTTACAAATTCGGTGCAGCGATCAAAATTACTACGCGCAATTTGTCCCAAATTTTCAATGAAAATTTTTGACTTTACTAAAACTTGTAGGAAAAACAGAAGAAAAAAAAAGTAATTTGAATTTACTGAATTCAGTCTACGATTGTAAATTGAATAAACAGCAAATTTGTGGTGAAATCACTGTTCCGTATCCGAATAAAACTTCCAACAAGGTGCGGAAATTTTTGATAAAGAAATTTTCCAACAGTGGAACTGATACTGGGAAAAATTATCCATCGACAAAATCACAGCAATACTTATCGCGCGCATCGCATGGTTCGACTCGGCATGCACTTCTACGATTCACGGAGAGGGAAATACGCGTGCATAACAAGTGTCAGCAGTCAGAGGTCGGTGACACTAACAAGACTTTACAGCTCCGCACGAACAACTTAACCGGCCGAGTCTTAGGATTATCCGCTCGTTTCTGGATCTCGCATTATCGCCACTTCCGGTGCGGTCGGAAGATCCGCACGAAACTCACATCGTTGGGTAAGAGAATTTGAATTTTTTTTTACAAATTTTCACAGATCCCTTAAGACGGCCAATGGTTCACGACGACTTTTGAAAAATTTGATCACAGTTCAAAGTCGATTTATGTTTCATAATCATAGATCGTCTTACAACGAAAAAATGTTTGGCCAAAGTGACATCGTTTTGTAAAGAATTTTGAATTTTTTTTTACAAATTTTGACAGATCCTTTAAGACGGCCAATGGTTCACGACGACTTTTGAAAAATTTGATCACAGTTCAAAGTCGATTTATATTTCATAATCAAAGATCGTCTTACAACGAAAAAATGTTTGGCCAAAGTGAAATTCGCAAATTAATGAAATTCCTTTCGACATTGTGAACCAAGATAATCGATCGTAACTAATCGTACGATCATTTGTTTTCAAAATCCTACATCATGCAATTCAAAAACGATGATACGACGCATCAAAAGGATTATTAATCAGAATCCTCACAGCGGGGCAAAATAAAGCCGGATTGAGAAGTAACCGGATTTTTGACGGTATCCATTTTCCACTTTATCCTCCGATCGCATCACTCGACACGAACAAAGCTCCTGCATGATTCGTCGCAATAAGATCTCACGGATTATTACAAAGATGACTCGATGGCTCTTTGATGACGGTTTCGTTCCACAAGCCCGGTAGCCCGCATGACGAACCTGGGCGTGTAATTTTCCCCATCGTGTAATGTTTCCGTATTACACGTGCACGATTTACCGAAGCGATCCGTCGATAACGTAAAGTCTGACGGATCGAAGAGGAAAAACGGTGGAAAGAAAATCCTTGCGGTTAAACGGAAAAAGGAAGGGAGGGAAAAAAAACGAAAAAGAAAACTTATACCGCTGAAATGTCACAACGTGAAAATAATATCGAGCTTTCGGCCGATTAAAATTGAATTACATACGCTGACTCGTTGGCGTTACCGTTGTAATTTATAAAGTCGAAACTACGCGCTTGTCCGACGGTTCCTGTAACGCGCTATGGGTTAAGTCAATATGTGACGTCACCGCGGTCCCGACGAACACCATAAACAATTTTAACTACAAGAAGGCCCTTTCAGTCCTCAGACGTACATATGCTAGGTAGATTTGGATCTTGCGTATAACGAATAACGATGTAACGTCTACTTGGAAATGACAATTGGAAGGCAAATAAACCCAATTGCACCGTTGCCGCCGCCTCCTTAACAGCCCGTATAATATCGCAGTTTAAATATATGTGTGTGTTAAATATATATATATATATATATATATATATATATATATATATATACACGTCTTCGCGGCGTGGAATAAGGTAGATAAAAAGCATGCCGATGAAAGGATTTAACGAGGTTTTCTCACGAAGGTTCAATATCAAAAAAGGTATTTCGGAAATTTATGCCTCGACAATCAATCGATCAATTTATCGATTAATCGAAGTTACCTTACGATAATTCTGCTGGCAGATTATTCGATTTATCGGAAATACGATTCATCGAAATTGTCAATTAATTGATGAATTGAAAAAACGATTGATCGATAAATTGCACAGCAATGGAGTGTAGATCGGATTGCATTTGAATATATTTTTTTTTTTATTGGTATAGGAATTAACCATTTACGAGAAAAAATATATTTATCATAAAAGCGCGTCAAACTTTCGACAGAGCATCTCAAACGGAATATCTCACTGAAATATGATCTCTTAATATTGGTATTTAGAGGCGGCAATTTTATTTTTACCATTTTCCATTCAAATAACGGTTAAAAAAAAATCGGGAAGTTTCTTCAATTTTTCTTTCTCGTAAATTGCTTGACTCATAAACCATCCAAATACAGATTCTTATAGGAAATTTTACGCTCCATAAAAAAGTACAGATAAAGAATTTTCCTAACTCTAACCGATTGAGAGATATTTAAGACGACTCAATGTTCATAATCGAATATCTCGAAAACGCTTAGAGTTAGGAAAATTCTATCTCTGTACGTTTTTGTAGAGCGTGAGATTTCCTGTGAGAATCTTTATTTGGATAGTTTGTACGTCGAGCCATTTACGACCAAGAAAAATTAAAATATTTACTCTGTGTTTTTTTTTTTTCACACGTCATTTGAATGGAAAATCGAAAAAATGAAACAGACTCTTTTAAACATCAATATCAAGAGTTTATATTTAGCCGAGATATTCCGTTTGAGATGTTGTGCTGAAATTTTGACGCGTGTTTGAAGAGAGAAGAAAATTCTCTCTTTTCCGAAACCTCTAAATACAGACGGAGAAGAGAACCAAAAAAAAAAAAAACCCTACACACAATATTTTTCTTCATTCTTTCGTATCCCTTAGATAAGGAAGAAAAAAAATCGCGCCTGCACGTTAACGTTTTACCATATCCAAAAAGCTTCGAGAAAGCGAGAAGCCTGCGATGCGTAACAACATCTCAGAGAGAGGGATGCTGTTGGTTTTTCGTGATAAGCCGAACCCCGCATAGCCGCTGTGTTTTGATTCGAGATTTTTTACCCGCCAGTCCGTCCCCGTCTTCTCTTTCTCTATTTTTTCTTATCTCAAATGCCTGGGAGGCGATAACGAGCTAGTCGCGCCAGCATTGCTGTTCTAAAGTTCACTCTCCGATGGGGGATTACATCCCATATCATCAAATGCCGAACGACGGACGGAGAGCTTAGCTTCTCTGTTTCGCCCGCGGCGACGACGTTTTCTTTCAATTTTCATTCGCTATAGTCATTTTTTCCCCACCGTACGATACTCGTTCACCCCTTTCGTCGGCTATCTCGCATAAAATTAACCGAGCCGATCTCCGCCTCGAAACAATAAGTGTGTGAAAATAATTTATGCAATGAGAAATAATTTCATTCGTTACAGTGACTGGAAAAATTCGGTAAATCAGGCATCGTTGAAAAAACTGTTTCAATATCGTTGGAATTACGAAAAACGAGGTATCGTCGATCCTTTTTTTGGCAATTGCAACGCAAAATCAGTTTCTGATGATCTTCGTCGAGAGAACAGGTGTGTGTATGTATACACACACACGCAAATTCACACCTACTTCAAGATCAACATTGACGATCGTACGCTCAGCTATGCGTGCATCTGCATACACGCGTCATACTTCGCATCATTAAATCGTATACAGTATATGTTATAAGCAGCTTTTCGGATTAAAGATTCAACAGGCGTACAGTCCGGTAGAAAAATTGATAGGCCAGAACGAATGATTCACGGATCAGTGGTATAAATTAAAACTGAACTTGAACAAAGTTCGATTACAACGAATATATCATCTCTTTACGTATTATAAAGGCAATTTTTTTTCAACAACGAAAATTCAATCGAAGAATCTTTAACGGTCGATAACCGTTTTTGTTTATCTTATTTTATTCGAACACTTTTTTATAACGCCAAAAATCGATCTCACGATCGAACGTTGACGAACTTTTCACAAACGAATCATGCAATTGTAAATTTTTTATCATTCATTTATCCGCACGAAACGAACTGTATTTAATAATTCATTAATTCTGCGATAAAAAAAATGATACAAGATTGTAATTATTATAGATCGGAATTTTTTCGGATAAAATTCAGGGGATTAAAATATTCATCTACACGTGAAATAGAATGATCACGTTCTTCTACTTGAATCAAACTACATTGATTTAACTATTAGTCACAGTTTCTAAGCAACTTTGTAATTTGATGTTTTTGCAATTGTTGTAAAAAAAAAAAACTGTCAATATCTGGTACAAACACGATAACATGCACCCTATAAACCGATTCAGCATCGCCGATAACACAAAGCTAAAAATACGCGAAAATACATCCTTCGAATTACCAACAATACAACCATTGTATAAAATTGGCATAATTGTATGAAATGAAGAAAACGAAAAGCATCGTACGACGTGCGGGAGGATTGAAAAATTGATTACGTATAACGAATGATTGCCGTACCCTTGGAGTCGCATACATCGCACAAGACCATTTCCGGAAGTTGAATTCGGAAGTAATCACTGCTGCTCAAGCTCTGCATTCGTAGTATAACAATAGACCTTGGCGTAAAAAATCGTCTGCATTTTCCACCCCGAAATACGTTAAATATTACAAATTAAAAAATAACGCCCGACGATGCGTTTATTAACCGGAAGCTGATTAATATCGTTCGCGAAACGAACGTGTCGCCGGAATTGTCAACGGCGTGTTAACGGTTTGACAGCTACGTTTCTACTGTCGAGTATCACATCGGACGTACTTTAAGCGTGTCTGGGTGCCGACGGCTGGGATGAGGGGTGGGGGGGGGGGGGGGGGGGGGGAGGGTGAAGGGGGGGGAGGGAGGGAGGAATTTCTCATTGTGGTTGTGAATGCGCGCCGACGGAGAGAAAGTGAGGATGCAGGGGATGAGGAGAGCCCAGATCAATATTAGGGCGTAGACTGAAGGGATGCTGCTGCTGCTGCTGCTGCTGCTGTTTGCAGGGGTGGCGGAGCGAGGATCCTGCGGCAAGTTGAGAGGCGAAAGGATCGGAGGAGTCCTGACACAAAGAGAACCGGAAGCGCTTGCCTCGCCCGACGCAATTCCACCCGATGAGATAAGAATTTGAAAAATCTCCGAGCCCCCCCCCCCCCCCCCCCCCCCCCCCCGGATTATTCAGCCTACGATTGCAATGATCTGAATCGGGAAACCGGATTATCCCTTCGGGATATCGAGTCAAACTACCGGAGGAGGAAATGAGAATTCGGGAAATATGTGTAAGCTAGGTTGTGCCAAAAAAAGTAACCTATCGAATGTACGGTCTTGAAAGGATCTATTTGATGAGAAGATTTGGAAAAGTTCTTAGCTGAATTTTAAAAGGTGTCGTTGGACGTTGGAAATTTCTCATTTTTCAACGGGAGAATTTTTTTCTCATTAAATAGGTCCTTTTAAGACCATAGATTCGATAGGTTGGTTTTTTTGGCTGAATATAGTTTGAATCGGGAGTTATAAAGAGCGAAAATACTGTTCGAAAAATCTCTGAACGTGATTGAAATGCCCCTAAGAATACCTAATAAATCTCAGCAAATTTCAATCAGACAAGGAAAGATATCCAGAATTTCAAAAAAGATTCGCAGATAGTAAGAATATGATTTAAATTATCGCGAAATTTTTTCGGGAAGAATTGCAACGTGGTTTGTCACAGGACTCGAGTGGCTCTGATAGCGGAGTTTAAGTTTCTCAAGACTCGGTGTTTATCGTTATATTTAGTCTACCGCCATCTATGAGGATGGAAGGCTCTTCTCATCTGCGATAAGTCACGTTCACCCGTCTTGAAGTATAATTGCAGAGTCGAGTGGGAAAGGAAGGAGTTAAAACGCTGAAACGTATGGAAGGAGGTAAATAAAAGAAAAAAAAAAAAAAGACCCGTGCGTGCAATTATAATCCAACTATGTAAAAGGACGGAAATGGTTCCTTTATCAATTTTTTCAACGGCACCAACAATTATAATCGTTATTACGATGCATGCGTAAATAAAATATACGTAAGTGAAGCGGAAAGGAAGAGAAAAAATATTTGTTAGAATAGTTCAAGGAACTGTTGAATCATTCTTGGTAAAAGAGTTATTGTAAAATCGCGGTTTTAAATTCCACGTCGCAATTGTCCGCGCAACATTTTCCCTCGATACTGTAAATTATGTCCAACGTGGGTGTGTATAAATAGACTTCGAGGTAACGGACGTGCATTTGTAACGTAGAACTCGGCTTTAATTATGAGGCTAACGACGAGCTGTTATCGGAAATTTGCGCGATGCGCGTAATACGTCGAAACCGCAAAACTCCCACACGACAAGCGTATTATATCTGTTGCAAATACGCTGGACGGCGAGTCGCCGCGAGTCTCGAAATCAGAGAGGCACGCGTTTCGAAAAACCGGGCCAGCCGCAAAAAAGTTAAAAGAAAATGACAAAAAACAAACAAACAAACAACACCGGGCACGGTTTTAACGCTGAGAAAATCCATATGCGACGACATATGCTCGGGCCCGACACCCTGACCTGGCCCACCACTGCCTGGCCGTATGCGACATGCAGGACTCGGGAAGGCGGCTTGGGGATGAGGACTAAAAATAGGGGACCGGGGCCCGGCTGCCGGAACCCCGTAATGGAAATTAACGCGGGGTGCCGAGTAATTTTGGGGCTTGGTACGGGGATAAATAATTCGCTTCATGTTGGCGAATTTTAGTATTAACAAGCGCCGGGCGATCAGTCGATTGGTCGTTTTTTCGACAAGTCGATTAATCGAGTTTTTAGACTAATCGTTTTACCGTTTAATCGATTAATCGACGATTTCGATTCGTTTACCGAAGGACAAGCAGAGTTATTATTTCGAAGCAACTTGGATTTGTGCGACGGTTCGATTGATCGATTAATCATTTTTTCGATGGATAATGGTGAAAAAAAAAAAAAAAAAAAAAATTTACAAGGTAGAAAAACTCAATCATCCAAATTATAAATTGCTTCACAGGTATCGATTAGTTGCTGTAATCTATGGAGAAGAGAATTACAACTGTTTAGATTTAGATTTCAATCTGAATTATCGGGGAAATCCAAGTTGGTCAAAGTCGCGGAAGTTTTTTTTTTTTTTTCCTTTTCCACCGTTTCGAAATCGATAACTTCCTCTCGTCGCAGTGAATCTAGCGGAGAATATCGACGCGACTTGAAAGACCCAACGCCTTTTACAGGGTGTCCCGTTTGAAAAAAAAAAAACATGCTTTTGGGTCCGGGGCCTCTTCTGGGCCCACTTAGGCATAATTTTTGTTTTTCAAATGGAACGTCTGATTTTTTTCATCGAATTCTTTTGATTCTCGTTGAAAAGTGATCAAGTTGGTTATTATTTGGTTTTCGTCTTCGATCAGGCCCAAAACGTTGTTTGAAGTATTCTCGTGAATAGAATGGCGATGCTTCGATCTTTCCGAGGAATTTGAAAATAAAAACGAGTTCTACGGCGAACAGATTTGCTCAACATTGAAAAGGGTCAAAGGCGATTGTTCGCATCATTTTTTGAGCATTGCCAAGCATTTAAGAACCGCTGCCATTAGCGTTATCCGATGTACACATATGGAAATAACATTTTGGGCCTGTTCAAAGGCGAAAACCAAAATACGACTAAACGTCAAACTTACTCACTTTTCAGTGAGAAATAAGAAAATGTAATAAAAAAAAAAAATAGGAGGTTCAATTCGAAAAACAAAACTTGGGCCTCAGTAGGCCCAGCAGAGTCCCCCGGACCCAAAAACTGGAATTCACATCCGACGCCCCCCTTTCATATCCACCAACTTTTGTCCGAAGTATTTTTCAATTCAATCCTTACTCCCCGGTATATCTGGGAATATTTTTTAACGTGAGACACCCGGTTTGAACGTAAAATTAAGGTACAAAAAAAAAAAAAAAATTACCTTTGTGCTGTTCCTCGTTGTCGGAATGAAGCTCGACGTCGTGAAGCCTCATTGACTGAACCATGCCGCGCCAAACGCTCCTCGGTCTGCTCCTCCTGGCGTTAATGTCCTGCTGAAGATCGGCGATCTGCCGATCCGACTCCTTGACGAGTCCTTCGAGGATGTCGGGTCGCTGAAGAGCCTGAACCGGTTGAGTCCTCGAGTTCGTCGCAGGTTCTTCGCTCCTCGAATCGTCAAATCGATTACCCGGCGGAATTTTCTGGCCGCGAGTTAAATCCACGACGATAGCAGGATCGGCTCTGTCCCGCAGGACCTCCTTCCGTCTCCTTACCGGAACCAAGGGGGCCTCCGATTTCTTCGACGACGATTCAAGGGCCCCTGATTGCGGTCTGGCCGCGTGTTTCGGAGGCTTCGAGCCGCAGACTTTTTCCGCTTTCGTATCTTTGCGCGCGTCCGTAAGTTCCTTGGTCAAAATCCTCGGCTTTGTTACTTCCGGTCTCGGTTTAATACGTCTGGCAGCCTCGCGATTTCCCTGATCTACCTTCTTAACCGGTTGATATCCGGCGCCGATCGATCCCTCGAACATCCGTTGGATCCTGGATATATCCGACTGGATTTTGAGCGCCTCGCGGCTCGGATTTCCGGTCGCGTTTCGCAGCTCCGTCGCCGCCATCCTCGAGAGCAGTTTCACGTCCGTCGAGTTCGCCGATCTGCCGATTTTTCCGCACCGCTCGGACGGCGGCGTGTTTCGCAGCCTCTCCAGGTCTCGCAGGTTCGCCAACATCGTGCTCTGCGGCCGGAAGTTGCGCGCGTTTTTTGCGGCCTCGACTTCCGAAGGAACCGTAGCAGATAATGGCCGACCACCCCCCCTGCCGATCAGCTCGATCGGCGTCAGCGAACCGTCGACGAAAACCGTTTCTCGGATTTGGTTTATGTTCCGCAGCCTCGGAACGCCGATTTTGGGACCGTTGGAACGAGCGCAGCCCTTTTCTTCCCCCCTCCGCGAGTCCGTTTCACTATTTCCGACGGGCGGTGGGCCCGATTTTGGGACTCTCGGACCACTCGCGCGCAACGGCGCCATGCGGAGCAGCTTAGGAGCGTCCCTTGGATCGTCCGTCTGCAGATTTCCTCTGTACACCATTTTTCCGTTGGACTTGACGCCTTGGAGATTCGGTTTTTTCTTCCGCCTGAGTTTGGGCCTTGTGGCGAAAAATTGGGCCGATTTCGAGGCAGGAACCCGCGACGATTAGACTCGAGTTATCGCCTCTAGAGGCTGATTAGTTGCCCATTTCTCAACCGCAACCTGTGGAAAATTTTTAACGAGTTTTAAATTCACAGTTTGTTTGTATCGTCGTGGTGGTAGAATATTTGCAGGCTCGGTTTATCAAACATTTGTCAAACCGAGTTTCAAGGCTACTTAAATGGGAATCAAACGTCGAGAAGAACAAAAAAAATTCTAACCACCAATCTCATTTTTACCAGCGATAGCGAACGTGAAGAAAATCGCAACGTTGCTATGTAATAAAAAAGAATCTGAACAAATTCGGATAACATAAACTAACATTTCAGCTGTTTAAGAAAAAGTTTTTTAAACAGATCGTTCGAATTGGAACAACTCTGGTGGTTTTTATCCGATTTTCATGTTTTTCGAATTATTCCGATCATCTTCAAGGATCCGAAGTTGATATCGTGTAATATGTCTTGAATGTTTTTCGGATAATTTTTGTAAATCTAGTGAATAAAAGAAACTAACCTGAAAACATTAGAATTTCATTTAAAAAAAAACTATAGTCTAACAATTTCTAACGCTTTAAGTACAAAACATTTTCCCGAATTCGTTGACGTTTTATCTTGTGTTATTCGAATCTGCTAAGAATCATTTCATTTCTTTAATAAACTAGGATATCGTTTCATTCTTGTTTACCATCATGGTTGCAATTAAAAACACTGGTAAAGATTTGTCGAATAGTGAAGACTTGATTTTTTATCTTCTCCCAACTTTAGATTTGGACTGCGAGAGTCCCATTCGGAATTTCAATTCGTTTCAAATTCGTCAAATATCGACATTGATCATCTTGACATTGAGACTAATTTCCAGTTTATTTATGTTGATCCGTACAAATTAAATATCTTTGTTTTTAATCGTACAGCTGTCTCGTGTTTCTAGAATCGAAGAAAGCAACTCGATTATTTGACGGCTTTACGTATCGGCGGAAATGAAATACATGGATAATTAATTTTACTCGTTTCCTCTCGAATCTATCGGCTTTCGGCACTCGGAGAATATTTCGCCATTGATTGAAGTGATAAATACTTCGAGGACGAATAGAACGTTGTTTTTTGTTTTTTTGTTTTTTTTCAGTCAATTTTCGAACACTTTGTACGAGTTTTTTACTTTTTCGAAAAACTTGGTATATCTGCTGAAATGCTTAAAAACGACTGGATAAAAAAAAAAAAAAAATTTCAAAACCTCTTTAAATTTTTGTAAGAAACTACGGAAAGAATATACCTACAAGTCATGGCACAGGCGTCGATTTTTCGACGAAGAAACGTCCCGCGAGCAAATATTTATATTAACTATATTTTGAAAAGAATGCCCGTCGCGAAAAAACAATACAACGTACGAACAAAAATTTTATTGACACAACAATGTACAGCGATCAAATAAGGCGAAACAAATATTTGATAATTTAAATAAATACAGTTTTAATTTACGATCAGAATTCTATTTTCGATCAGATCATTCTTCTTCTTTCTTCGTCGAGTTTGTCTCTCTATTTTTTTTTTTTTTTCTTTTTTAATCAGAAATCGATTCATCTTCGAATCGAAAAATATGACTACCTCGATATTTGGGTGCAACTGTGAAGAAAAAAAAAAAAAATTGAAAAAATTCTTTCCCTACGTAACTTCGTATGACATTCAAAAACGCGTGATTAGTCGGAGTATATTTTAACCCAAATAAAGCAAATTTAAGATTAGAATTTCGTGCAGTATCAGCGTGGGGAAAAACGACGGTGATATAAGAAATTTATTGGGTGTCGATTAAAATGTTCTAAAACAACTTTCGAACCGATGTAAAAATATTTCGTAACTTCGATCCGAAGGCACGGCAACTGGCTAATATTATATTCAACAACTTCCGAGGATATTTAACTGCATTTCCGAAGGCCAACGATGTGGGTGGATGTATGTAGGCAGAGCTGTTCCCCACCTCGTATTTTAATACACGGTAGGTAGGTATGCACATATGTACCTTCCTTATAAGTTACAACGCCCGCGTCTCAGTCCTTTCCTATGTTGCAACCAAGCAAACGTAACGATATGCTAATTTCAGGATTTAACAGTAAACATCATACATGTATACGCCCGTTAAAGTATCCACGCTGCTGCACCTGATGTTCAATTAGTTCTTACCCCTTCCGAATTAGCCTCCTCTAATTACTTTCTCAGATATAATTGTAATTATACACTGTGCACGCGGTTAGAGAGAGAAAAATAAAAAAAAAAAGATACATCCCAGCAAGTCGACTAAAAATTTTTGCCTTTTTTTTTTTTTTTTTACAATTTTTTAATGCACCGCCAAGCCGTCATATTTATCCAACGGAAACGTGAACGAATAACTTAAACGTAAAGTGGACCGTTTGATTTTTGTAACAGTGTATATTTAGTTGAGTTGCGATAAAATCAGACTGTCGTTGGTGTCGTTCTATACGTCACATTGGGTGTAGTTTTTTTTTTTTTTTTTCTTTTTTTTTTCTTTTTTATTACCGTCGATTATAGTTGCGAATCGCGATTCTGGGCTCTGTGTGCTAAAATTCAGGTCGAAGGCCTTGCAGAATCGATGCAATATGATCGCAGCGGTTATTGCGGCTCGTGGTTGTCGTTTCGTTTGAGTATCTAGGACGATTTTGCAAATTACACACATGCATGCATACTCGTATGTAGAAAGAAATTACAGTCGAATGTATGTATAACCGAATTCGCAGAAGTAGTTCGATCGATCGATTAAATTTGATCCTATACGTATACCGATAAACATATTATACGATGTAATAATTACCATTAAACGACACTCTACACGAGCTTGTAACAATGAATATTGTTAGAGGTGACAAACAAACGCGCTAAAGTGAAACTTTGAATTGGTTATTGTACGTGGTTAATCACACGCGGAGTCACGGTAATTGAGCGGTATTGGTGAGAGAGGATGAAAAAAAAAAAAAAAAACAAGAATAAAACAAAAAACGAACCAGAAGAAATAATAACAAGAATAATTAAAAACTCGTCAGAAACCGGTCTCGCGAAAAGTTTGCCATTGAGAAAGGATCGATTTAATTACACGCACAGTACATTACACGTATTATTATACCACGGTATTAGTTATAACATTCAAATTTACTGTTAAAATATAAAAAACAAGAAAAAGAAAAAAAAAAAAAACGAGTACAACAGTGTGGCATTATCGTGTGTTACGGACGTTCGGAAAAAAACGTTCAACAACCTTTCGCCCGCATGAAGCGCAATTTTCCTTGTACAACGTGCGTGTGATAATAATTATAATAATAATAATAATGATAATAAAAGAGGAAGAGTGTAAAATGAATTGAGAGAAAAAAAAAACAAAAAAAAACCGATCAGGATAATCAAATTGACGTTTGTTTCGCGGGGTAGTTTTGTATTTTGTTAACTTTTTTCTTTTCCTTTTTGATTCAATGCTTTTTCTCGTTATACTTGGCGGAAAAACATTGTAGCCGAGTGGGACGGGATCGACTTCCGTTTCCCCCAAGGTGCTCGGAGCTTCGCGACGCGATAGACACTGAATGACAGAAACGCGTAATCACATTCACGTACCTCTACACCTCTTCCCCCCCCCCCCCCCCCCCCATCTCCATCGCTCCCTGTCTCTCTCCCTCTCTCTTCGTATCTACCTCTCACTTCCCTTTGCTCTTTATATATATATATGTATGCATATGTATATATATATATATATTATTACACATACTCGTTGACTCTACCAAACTTCTCCCACACAAAAAACACACGTGTATCATTATATTCCACACCGATCGCCACCTCGGGCTTCCATATATACGCGTTTATATCACCGCGCCGGATATATTATAATATATATATATATGTATATATATGTATATATATGTATATACACTAGACTGGTGGAAAAAAATCGACTAAATTTTTAATTTTTTTTCAAAGTTACATGTTCAACGGTTGTAGGAAGAGGTAACGAGACGCCTGTTATAAATTGATACCTTAATGTTAATATTCAGTGGCTTTTGAAGGAAATTTTTCGTTTTCCATTTAATTGACAGGAGAAAATGGTTTTAGTAATTTCTGAAAATTGTAGCTCGTTAACGAGGCAATTTACGTCCTGTACATATTTTTGTAGGGTATTTAATAATCTACAAGGAACGGTCTCTTATCATTTTTTGACGACATACAAACTCAATCAAGGTTCAACGTTGAAATCGTGCAAAGTTTACTTTTTTACAGATCAACAGCGAAAATACTAGACTCGTCGCAAAATAATGTGATATTTTTTATTCCTGCAAAGCATTGATTCAATTAACCTTCAGCTTGAGCGAATATGTTTTTCGCTAGAGAAAAAAAAAAAAAAAAAATTAATGAAAATGATGCTTTTAAAACGAAATTCCATATATTACATATATATTACCTGTGTAACAGTCGAAGAGAAGAAAAAAAAAAAAGAACAATTAATAAAAGTAATTAACTTCCGTTACAGCGAATGCTGTGAATGTTTTCATTAGCAGACAAGATCTGTTTACCCGGCTAAATGGCTCATTTTTTTTTTTTTAATCGAAAATTAGTAAACATTTCTCAAAAGTTACTCGCCATTTTTTTTTTTTTTTTTTTTTATTCTCACTCGCTAATTAATACCGCACGAATGCGATTTGTTATTTTACCTGCGATATTGATAGTTGTTCAATCGAATCAAAAAAACGAAAAAAAGAAAAAAAAAAAAAAACTGCGGATAAAAAGGAACGATCCTTTTTTCTACAACGTGGTTTGTTAAAACTGTAAATCGGGATAGAATCGGTCACCGTCGGAGAATATTTCATTTCCAACGAATTCTACCCATATTACACGAATGTTTGATCATCTGCTAGAATTTGGGCCGTATACACACACACACATGTATATATATATATATATATATAGTCGAGGGCATCTGGAGCTGCTTGTGCATACGGACAAAGTTCGGTTACACGTATCTATACATACATATTCGTTCGTATTTAGGTTTCTGTATTTAATCGAAACGGAACAAATATAGATCATAAACGGTGCACAGCTGTCGCCTTAAATGAGATCGTTGATTAAAACATTACTTACGATATACATAATATATACCGAAAGTGAAACGAGGATGAGTTAAAATTCGTAATTTTATCAAAAAAAAAACCGTCTTCTGTCGTCATTTTTGTAATTGTCGTGACTTCAAGGATTACCGTTAAAAATTCGCTTTCTTGTGTGTAACACGAAAACTTTTTATTGATTATGTTAGACACAAGTTTTAGAATAATAGAATTGATATTAGAATAGTTTTATTAGTTTTTTCAAAAATACAGGTCTTGTCGAGAAAAATGAGGTCATAGATATTGTTACAATACACCGGTCAATAAGATTTTGTAAACAAGGGAGGTTCCCACTAATTTTGAAATACCCATGTGAATCTTTATCGTTTTGACTTAATTCTTTTGATTCGGGATAATTTTATTTATTTATCGTAGCTATCTATCCGGCATTTATTGTAAGTCGAAAAACAAGAAAACCTAATGAAAAATTTTTAAAATAGACATTTGAAAAGTCAGTAAGCAACTTCCTTGTTCAAAAAATTTTCTTGACCAGTGCTACAAGATCGCTTCTGATCCGACAGATCAAGAGTCGTCCGACTTGCGAGCTCTGCGAGTGCGAATAACAAAGGCCAAATATTTGTGCGGCATGCAGCCGATGGGCGAGCCCACGAATGACACAATCTTCGAACAATGATCACGATTCCTAAGCTTGTACCGTGTATACCGGGTTGTCTCGCGAAGTACGGTACAAGCCCGTAATTATCACACACACCTTGACGTTTATGACACCGTATGGACGACACGAGCAGTTCGAGACACCTTCCGGTGTCTTCCGGTCGAGTTTCAACTCCGTTGCGACAAATGCACGCGAGCTTTGCACGAACTTGAACCCAAAACAGCAAGGATTTCCAAGCGTTTGGTTCTAAGCTTGAAGAACTTTCGTGAATCTGACACGAAAAGAACGAAAGTCGAACCGAGATTTTTGTTTCAAACAAGTCTTTGAGTGAATTTCACCCACAACAAGATGAATTTGCAAGTATTTTATTTGAAACTTGTTAAATTTGAACAGACTTGACCTGAATCAATTGCCCTCAATTCTCAAGTATTTCATTTGAAATGTACAAAATTTGCATTAAGTTGATCCGAATCAGACGAAGATTGTCGAAACATTCTTAAAATTTGCGTAAATTTCATCTGAGACTGACTAAATTAGCAAGTATATCATTCCAAACGTCTAAACATGTGTATAAAATTCGCATGAACTTGGCCCTGAGAGAGATAAATACAAAACTGCACAAAAATTCTCATCCTTTGAACAATCAGTCATGCACAGCTCGCGACCTTTATAACACGATATAAATTTTTCACAAATAACAATGATAATAACAATGCTCGTGGCCTCGCATTCGTCAAAGAAAATTTGAATGTCTGTAAACCATCTCGAATGAAATTTCCTAGGAAATATGATTACAAGAAATATCGAATACTGTGACACTATAATGCAAAAAAAAAAACAAATTACACGCGGTGTGACCATCTATAGAAATGTTTCGATGTCAATCCAACACTATTTGATATCAATCTGACTTTCAGACGTTCAAGTTCCGAATTGATCACGAAAATTCTTATCATTCACTGTTGGTCCATTTTAACACCGCCAATTTTTTTTTTTTTTTTTTTTGCAGCGCAACGATGCTTGCGAAAAACGCTGCGCGAGACGGAGGCGTCGATGCGGGGCAAAACGCATCATGCGGATCGACCTGGACGACGGAGATCCGAGCGAGGCCGTCAACTTGTCGAGATAGAATACATGGGCAGGTATTCAGTTGCAAAACATTCCATCTGGCGCACGCATCACGAATTGCGAAGTTATTGCGCACGCGTTTTTTACTTTCGTACAGCCAGGTGCTTTGAAATAAGGTAAGTAAAGATAAAAAAAAAAAAATAGAACGATCAGGCATCGAACAATTATTCTGCACTCGCGCAAATACGAAAAAAAATAATATAATAATCGATTAGCTGACGCGTTTAAAAATGAGAAAAATCTTTCTCGAGAAATGAATGAAATTTATTCAATGTTCTAAATTATTATTGGTGCCAAGATACGTAATTTTATAAAAAAAAATTTTATTCCTCTTACCTGGAAGCGAATTTCATTAGAATAACGCATTTCTGCATTTAAATTTTGCATTATATACTAAATTTTTTTAATTCCTTCACGTTTAATTTCAGAGAGTTTAATTCAACCTTTGTTTAAATTTAGTATTTTAAATTTCTTACACACTTTTGATTATTTAACTTTTTTATTGTACAATGAATTCTGCGTTGTAACACGTTCGAAATTACGCGAATCTGGGATTGAAATACCGGCGATCAGACATAATTAGCCCCGTTTTATTGTTAGAGCGAAAAACGATTAGCCGGTGGCTCGTGCAATTACACGAGCGTTTGAAAAATGTTTTTTAATGAAATTTTTCTGTTACGTACCTACAGCAACTGTGCATTGTCTGTACATAGAACTGCGTTGGCATTGTGGTCGTACAATATGGTATAATTATAAAGTATACCGGTTGGATTTACCTATTTCCCAAGATTAAATACACCGATAACATGGATTGTGAAAGGTGCGATAACTCCCGCTAATTTAACTCCGTGTATATAACCGTCTCAACAACGGTTCAATTGTTCTTTGGAGCATCGGTGCTCCAGATTCTTCCCGCAGTCGAGGTTACGGATGAATTTATACAAAAAGTGCTTGAGCGGAAAAAAAAAAAAAACTCAACTCAAGAAACGAAAAGATATCCGACGTTTTTTTTTTTTTACCTTTCAAGAAATCCGAAGCATTTTTGAAATCATTATCTATTCTTTAGGAGATCATTCGGTAGGGTATGAGCAAACATATTCATAAAAATGTGCAGTGATATAATATTTGTTGTTTTTTTTTTTTTTTTTTTTGTGTCCAATGAATCGGTAATTTTTCTATAGCATCTCTGTATTAAAGTCGGATGATCTTTTTCGATTCATTTTGCAATCCTATCTCGCAGAGAATCGTGCAATTGTTCATCTCACGATTCAGTGATTTTTACACCGATTTATAAAGGTAATTATTTTGCAGTATATACAATTCTCTCGTACCTTCCGTTTAATTCTCCGTAATTTTCACGAGAGACTTGCATAGCGAGAAATCGGTGTTCGAATCTGATATATAATAGAGTCGAAGACCCGCAAGGTATGCGATCTCGGTAACGCGAGATAGCCCGTCGTTAAAACGTGCCCGTTTTTCTAATCGTACAAAGGTTACTTCCGGTCAAACAAGGCCGGAAACTCAACGCGTGCCCGTCCATATCCGGTGCTAAGGAACGAGTACTGTTATGTTACCTTAAGCTTGGCCTGCGAGATTTTTAAGCCGCTTGCACCGGCGCAGCAGCAATTGCGATGCAATGAAATCCAATCCAATTCCATAAGCGAATCAAACAATCGATTGGCTAGATATAAATTCCAAAAATTTAACAAACTATGCAAAGACAAAAAAAAAAAAGAAAATGCAAGAGTCGGCAAATCGATAGGGCACGATAGTTAAAATAGTGATGTCGATAAGCAATGACGCAGCACACGTTTTTGATGGCAAAATAAAAAAACCAAGACACTTTTCTGCACTGTTTTGAATCTGTTGAAACACTGGACGTCGATGTTATAAGGCACTGCAGAGGAATTAGAGACGTCGAGGGCTGTCTTGTTATGTTATTCGTGAATCATTCGCTTATTGTTAGACACCAGGAGACGAGAGGAGACGACGGCATTGTTGTAACACTGGACCTCGGTTACGATTCTAGTACCAACAGCATGAACGATGCCATGGTAACCCAGCGTGGGATGACGGGCTGGAATGCCTAAAGGAAGCGAAAGGTTACCGAAACCCGCGCCGCTAACTAGCATCAATGCTGCACTAATGTCGTTGGCTTGTGGTACGTTATAACATGTTCAAGTATTATAGATATAACGTCGTAAGTGCGCGCACTTGATTGCATTATGCATGCGCGTGTTTTATACGTACGTGGGAACCTGCGAGAATTATATCGTGGAATTTTAACGCCATGAGCCGCGAATCGTTGTAAATTTGCGGGAAACAATGATGATAAGCGAATGGAATTCGCGTTGCGATTGTTGCGTGGATAGAAGTGACTTCTCGTGATTACAACCGATTTCTAATGACGTTAAAAAGAGAGTAGCATCATGTCTTTCGGTGGCTTCACGTGACTTTCAATAAAGCCACGAGTTTAAGTAGTTTCCCATGACTTTACGAGTCTTCAAATGATTTCGTGTGACTTCAAATACCTTACAGTGACTTTAGGTAAGTTTTTGCGTCTTGCAGTAACTTCATGTGACATCAAATGACTTCCAGCGGCTTTGCGTGATTTCAAGTAGCTTCAAGTGACTTTCGGTGAATTTACGCGTCTCGAATTGACATCATACATCAAATTTCGCAGTTTTATCATTTACGCAGGGCGAAGTGAGTGTTTTCTCATACGATTTCTGCATACGGAGAAGATGCCAGTTTAGGCGTGGAGGCAGGATCGCGCAGTGAAAGATGGACGCAAAAAAGGTCAAAAGGACGTCGAGGCGGAAAAGCTTCTCACTTGATCTCGGTTTATGATATGTATATCTACAATACATAGATGCGGTACGAGAATGTGCGAGAAGAGTCGTCGAGAGGCATTTGCTATTCTATCTACACATACATACGTGAAGCAATCTTTATTGTCAGCTGCATCGGGAACGTGGAACGAACGGCATGCAGACGTCGAGTAAACAGAGTCTGGAGTTCGGGCGACTAATCGAGGCGACGAAAAAGGAAAGGGGAAGGATGAAAAAGTGAGGAAAAAGAGGGGGACAGAAGGAATTGGATAAATAAACCGTAACCAGGAATGGAGCCCATGGGC
Organism: Neodiprion fabricii; assembly: GCF_021155785.1. NCBI lineage: Eukaryota > Metazoa > Arthropoda > Insecta > Hymenoptera > Diprionidae > Neodiprion > Neodiprion fabricii. Next base: position 19,923,562 of record NC_060245.1, read on the forward strand.
AGATATTATTAGAAATGGAAGTAAATTGTCCGCACTGCCGAAACTTATAGCCTCAGCTTTATACCTGGATGCGTTATACGTACCTACTTTGCTCGAATAATCGTAGGCGAAGAGATCCCCGGGTCAAGACGAGTCGTGGGTGTCAATCGCCCCCGGGCAACGCCGAAACACATGAACATAAACCACCGGATTCTTCGATATAGGTACCCGCGTCTATAATGTATGTGTAAATCATAAAGGATAGACCAATTAAAATGCTACGTCATTTACACCCAGCAACAGCTGAACGCCGTGGATAAAATAATTATCAGCGAGGTACCTTGGCCGAGTCGATGATCTTTTGAAAACCATAATGCGCCCACGAAAGTGACTCTCTGTATACTTCATACGCTGGCCGATGTTAATTGAATGTATTACGTCAGTTTTATACGAGCTGATAAATTTAAGTAGTTAGATGGTACGTCATTATCTGCAGGAATACCAAATTAAACTTATCAGTTGTTATTAATTTCCGAATCGGAATTAACGCAACTGGGAAGCCTTGGGGTTGGATTTTCAGGAGTAATGAAACGTTAGAATTGAAGGTAAAAAACTATTTACAGCAGTCGTTGATTGATGTTACGTTAATTATTGGTAAGATAGCATCGGGACGGAGCAGCACGTGCATATTTTATCCTCGTTTCGTAGCCTTGCATAATATAGAAATCTATGCGTATACTTAAACATCAGTTAGATAAAGATCAGCCGGTATTAATGCACCGCAGCGTTACGTATGGTCATGGTTCGAGTCACAGACGCTGCCTCAACCGTCAGTGATAAGCATTATTGATTGTAATTCAAGCGACAAGCGCAAATGTTCGTGGACGTTTATAAATCGCATAGATATCGTGCAGGCGTCGAGGTAGACACGATTTTTCCCTTATTCTATCCAAAATGGGGAATCTATGTCGCTCTTTTCCATACACCAAGTTCTTTTTAATACTCCGGCAAAATAATTGGAAATTAGTTATTTTGTGTCATACCTCTAATATAGGTCAGCGAATTATCAGGGAATCCTTAGCGAGCCGCAGATAAAATCGTTGAATGATCGGTGGCGGACATAACGAATGGCTTAGACGACGTAAATTTCTGATAAAAATCTGAGACGTGTCGTTTGAAAATTCATCAACGTCCGTTGACCCATCGGTACATAAACGGAAAGTTATACCAGCTGCACGTTGTTTATGCTTTAAGATTATATCGACGAAGCGTGCCGAATCTTATCGAAATTGTTCAGGCAGGATTAAAGCTTTTATAAGTCTGTCACGTTTGATGCGGCAGATATTAATCTGTTTAAAAGTTAATTCACTTCTTACATTGCTTTATCATCGCCACGTTGATAAAAGCTGACTATTTTTAGCGTCATAGAATCACCGGGATTAAGAAAACCGTTCGCTATATTCAAGGGTAAAATTTTGGCGGCGGTGGAAGTCTCCCAGGTCTGTTGCGCAGTCGGATTTTCGTGATCTCCTTGCTCCTGATGTTCGCCAGTCTCTTCTCTTTATCTTTTACCCATCGTTTCCGATTAGAGAAACATATTTTCTCAAGGTATAAAACCAGAATCGAGAAAATCATACCCCCCGCCAAAACTGCGAGAACCGGCATCACGCCCCACACTGTAACCTCCGAATGTGGCGAGACGGTTGACGGATTCTGCGGCCTTCCGTAAAGGTCTTTTAAACGACCCAAAATACCGTGGTCCCGAAACCTCTGAACGCTGGAAAATTGACGGTGAAAATTAATGCCGGAATAACGAGGGTAATTCGATATTCGATACTCACTGATAATTTATCAGTCCATTGTAGGGATTTCCCTTGGATAACGCCATGGCTAGACTCATGCTTCGTTTGGTGTCTATGCCGACGACTTTACACGGCAAATAGATGCTGACCGTGTCTGCAAGCACTGCTGGCATGTAGAAAGCAACTTTTTCATCGCATACCTAGTTTGAACGGAAAAACACACATTTGAATTACGCGCGCTGGTAACGTCTGAAAATAGACGAGCCAAACGTCAGGCATGTACGGCGGGTGGCCCACGTCGTGATTTTCAGGCGTAAAATTTTTCGCACTGTTTAATCTCACCTGCTGGAATCCTTCCAGCAACGTCTCTGGCAGCAGGTCTCTGTGCTTCATCATGCCCCACATTTTCATCATCGTCGGTTCAGTCGTCGTCTGTGTAAATTCGCAGAAACAAGTTGTTTCAGCTGCTATTCCCAATTCTCCGTAAATAACACAATTTTATATCATAATACCCACTGCGAACATGTCGTACTCGGCGCCGTCTCGGAATACTATTAAATCGTAAGTTCCATCCTTGACAAATCCTTCCATGGTTGAGAAGGGCAGGGCTATGCTGGTCACTGTCAAATAGCTTATCAGGGCGGCCGAATAACCCGCGGCAACTACCAAGGCTGACAGAAATATGGAGAAATAGGCGATACGCGATGGTGAATCGGACGGAAATTCTGAAAAAAAAGGATTCGCTGTAGGGTAATCAGGAGCGCTTTCCATGCCCTCGTAATTGACGATACTCACCGGGCAATCCCTGCTGACAATATATTCCAAAGACGAGTAGGAGGTAGTTTGTGAACACGTCTATGGTGATCGACCTGAATTTATTAACGGCAGCGATCAGAGTGAGGAGCATCGTTGTACCAAAAATCAGGACTTCTACCAGGATCCATATCCCAGGAGCGAAAGCCTGATGAAGAAATAAGAATTTCGAATATGATCACAGCTGCCGATTATTGAACTGTATCGAAAAGAAGGACAATACCTGCCAGTAAGCCGACCACTGAATTCCACCGTCGGGTTTCCTGATGTACAACTTGTTTCTTGTCGATAACAACGGCAGAGAAAAATCCACGGACTCCAAACGCGGTCTTGTGATGGTGAAATCGGCCGCCGCTATGCTGGCCTTCCGATTTGTCAGAAGTTCCATCATCCCCGTCCAACGTTTTTCGTCCTCGTTCCAGCTCCCGTAGGACATTTCCTTGGGTTCGACAAACTCGACGGTGAAATTGGCGACTTTGCTCAGCTCCATCAGCATTCCGCCAAACAGTCCGCCAATCGAGTCTTTGGCGAATGTTATCATCGGAGGGTTCTGGAAAATTATTCCTTGATTTGCCGATTTGTGAATGTTGGTACCGGCATTGTTTGCTACTTACATCCACTACCGTCACAGAGATTCTTGAATTCTCTAGATTACTTCTTCGCTGATAGAGGCTCATGTTGTTCCCCAGAACGAACCCTGTGTCCAAATCCCAGATCGCTAGATCCTCCTTTTTTACCCTGTCGACCAGCCAGTACCATTCCTGAATGACCGGATGTGGAGGTCGAGCGACGAGCATCTCGGTGTTGAATGTCAGGTGGAATGTGTTTTCGCAGGGCCTGGCCGGGGGATAATGTTCGAGGAAAATCTTGTCACTGAGTATCAGGAGCCAGCAGGGTGAGGTCATTTCGAAATTCTCAGTGATTTTTGAAAATTCAGCCACGAGTTCGCGCGTCCTCAAGTGCACGACAATCAGCGCTCGGATAACGCGTTTCGAGTAAAATTGCAGCGTTTCATTGAGTCGCAAAAACTCCACCGTCAAAGATAGGATTCCTTCGTGAGAAAATTTTCGCACAATCTCACCTTCGCGATACACGTTGTTCAAAGCTAAGGAAAAGCGGATCAATCAAACTCGATGATGTGATTCTTGATTAAATTCTCATTCAATTATAATCAAACTTACTGTCGTTTCTACTGCGGACCAAAAATACGCAGGAAGTACCGAAGTAAGTATGCACCTGGGTTACCAGGCTGAAATAATTCGGTACTTTGGGGATATCGCCGATCGATGAGGCGGCCAAAAGGGAGATGAGGAGGATTTTGGCGGTCGGAGTAACGGTCCGCATTTCTTTTTGCAGGTCTGGAATCGACTGGCGCCGCAGCAATAACTAATACCTAATATCAGTGCCGACGGTAATAGTGCAGGATAGCATCGTGCCACCACCAGCTGTCAATAAATAATCCTGCAGCACTTCTTATCCGCCGCTGAGATCTTCGCGTTTTACTACTCTGCTTATTAGCTGTATAGATCGCTGTCGGTATAACGTATTTTCTCATACATTATATATGTGGTATCATACCTGTGCGAGTTTTAAATCAGCGTGTGAATATGCGAGTATTTAATAACAATGTGTTGTCTTGAAATAAATAAAATTGCTAGGGTGATAATCGTTCGATGTTACGAACGATGTTTCGGCCTATACTAATTAATGTCTGTATTCTTCCGCGGTAACGTGGCCTATAATACGAAATTTCAAATAGAAATCAAATAGAATGCAATTAATACTTGCGAACAATGTCATAACCGCGTTGCGCAAGCCTAGAATAATTTCTTGCGTAATAACTTCAGCAACTACTGAATGTATGTAAGTCGCATTCTGTGGCTACATGTACGCGTATAAGTAGTCAAAGCCATGATAGCGTAGGAAAATTGTATTTGCTTCAGCTTTCACCGTGCGTTTAGTTACTTACACACTTGCAAAAGTTTCCGTTTATAACAAGAACGCGTATTATACTATTATCCTCCGCTGATCTTGTCTCTGGAGAATCTTACGAAAACTATCAGAGACCAGATTCTAGGTAGTCGTCGAGGCGATAATTTATTCCCACGCACAAGTTGTAAACTTTACCAAAATTATACACCAACTGCGTGTATATTTCATATATTTTATTGAACTTTTGCAAAGACTATTTATATTGTAAAACGCGTTCTAATAACTGTAGACATAAGATTATTTTATTTGCCTGCTGTTTCAGGTACGTTACAACTATCCTAAACAAAATTCGTATATTGTATCCACATGCGGATTTCCATACTTTCGAATATCGTATAGGCTATTTAATCATACCCGTATTAATACCAACACCGGGAGAAACTTTGCTTTGAAAAACTATTATTTAGTTTCTTTGAATAAGAAATCCTTTAACCAGATGAAATTGGATATAATTCCACTACTTTTCTGTTTTCTAATTTGCTGTGACCTACTCTGGAAAATCTTGAATCACCTAACTTTTTAGATTCTTTTATCATCGTCTCTCAACAAAGTTTAGAGGATAAATTTTCACGAGGGCATAGAAGTTGGGAATGTTCTAGTATAAATGATTCATTGTTAGTGAAGCTTGAGCGAGTGAACTCGTCAACTTTCGGCATCAATTCTGCCATGTAATGCGATGCCGCTGGATACCCAGTTGGCTTCACACTGACGCAACCTCACGCAACCTGTAGCGAAATGTAGATAGGAAGCACGGCGTAAAACATGAAAGAAAAAATTTAATGTTCTATCAGGTGTGAGTCACAAGAAAAGAAATTTCAAGATGCTTCTGGTATATTCCAATGCCAGTTCTATGGGTAAAAATTTCAGCGAAATTTCATTTGATTATAAACTTAAACGCAGTACTTAAAATTAATGGATGCAAACGAAAATTAATGTTTTTCCACCGGTGCAGAATATCTACATTTTTTCACCGTATGAGTCAAGTTGGAAACATTGAAAGATTAGATTTTCGAATCCGTATCGCGTAATTCCGATTGCAAATTAGGCTATCTGAATATTCGTAATGTACGCATTATTCATCCACCAATCCACGTATCCAGATATTGATAACTTGTCGTTGTATACCTCACGTGGTAGTGAGTCACGATGAATAATGATGACAATGGCAACAAAGTGACGTGCTGCGCACGAAAATTGCATCTCATGCAGGCCGAAGACGCCATTTTGGGGTTCGAATGTTTAAATGTCGACTTTTCAAATGTAGAATTTTCCACAATTTCGAGTCGTCGGATGAAATTTACATGATGACATTTCTGGTTGAAGTTGTGCGACGAGTTTCTTCAAGCTACATCATCTCGAAGTAATCCCCGAAAGCTGTGTCACGGTGTTTTAAATTCGAATTTCGAACGTCGTGGCACGGCGCCATTCGCGCGACCTGCGCGCCAGTTGAGATGAACGGCCGCTTGCGGATTGCGTCGAGTATAAAAATCGCCATTTGGCAACTGCGCACATCATTCGAAGACTCTCATCGCCTGACGACGCTTCTGTGCACGCTTCAAAAAACAAAGAGATTTGTAAACGATTCAAGGCGTTTACGAGGTTGAAAAATACACAACACGCGAATCTGCATTCCAGAGCTTCTGACATTCTGAGTTCACAATCAGTTCAACATCCACAATGATGTCTGAGACGGTCAGCTTCAAAGTATTCTTGTCCAAAGAGGAGGACCCCATCGACGCTAAGCCCGAAGTTAGGAGATTCGGCATCGATAAGGACGTAGTGACGAATTTTCTCTACCTGAACGAGAAGCTGCAGTCCGTCTTCGCGGCGCTCCGCTCGCGGCGTTTCACCATCTCTTGGAAAGGTACGAAATATCAATCTGATAATCGCGTAAAATGCGAGTAATCATCGTCAACGTTATTGCGCAATTCCAAAATCTGTATATTGTAAATTTGAAAAATTATAGTAATGACACAAACTTTCTAATCACAGACGCTGACGGTGACAACGTCATTGTATCCAGCGACGAGGAGCTCAGAATTGCCTTATCCGAAACTGCTGAGCAAAGCATTCGCAAACTGTACGTCGTCCTGCACTCCGAGTACCCAGCTGAGAATGCTCAGCCGGACGCCGAGCAGCCACAGGCCATTCACATCGACATAATTTGCGACGGATGTGAGAAGGATGTCCATGGATTTCGTTACAAGTGCATCCAATGCCCAAACTATGACCTGTGCGCGGATTGCGAGTCCAAGGGACTTCATCCGGAGCACTGTATGATACGCAGTCCAGTCCCGTTGCAGTGGAACCCCCACGTTGGACGTCGACTATCGCACTTCATGTACAAGTTAGCCAGAAAGAATGGGCGGACTGCAAGAGATACAGATTTGACAAAGTGTCCCTATAAGAGGGTAAAGTTTACCCATAACTCGCACGCTGGGAGACCGGAGGCGGATAGACCTTCTTGGCTGGACACTGTAACTGCCTACTTGAACGAATGGGCTCAACTTCCGTCAGAAGGAAGCTGCCCAATGAAAGAACAACCTGGGCAGAAGGTGGGTGAAGAATCTAAGACTGAAACTGAGGACAAGCGAAGGATCAATCGACAGGCAGAGCTTTTTAAGAATGTCGGAGAGAATCTAGCCAATCTTTTGAACCCATTGAGTATCGACGTTGAAGTTTATCCCGAGGCTCCCAATGCAGCTGGGAAGGCTCCTGCTGGTGGTAACGCAAAAACCCCACCTGAGAACAGCCCACCTAGTACTTCGGCACACAAATTTCCTGGGGAAGGAAAGAAGCTAGTTGATACTGCATCGACTTCTGAGAACCCTGTACATCAGCCTACTGCCGATGTTTCCGCACCTATCGACAAACCTAACATGGAAAGCGAGGAGTGGACACTGCTTAATCAACAGGATACCCCGGTCTCTTACGTTACTGAAGGAGTTTCGAGCATCAGTTTGTCTACTGGAGCCGTACCTAAAGTGGTAAATTTCTCTTACAATAAATTGCAATTTGATTCCATGCATTGAAAAGTGATCGGTGTTCTATTATATTGTTTGTTTTCAGCCGTCAACAACTGTTCCGACAGCTTCTGCACCAGTTCCGATATTGGCTTCTACAGTAGCTACGAAACCAATCTATCCCAAATTGCCGCAACAGGCAGAGGCTCCGATCCCAATTTATCACCCCGACCCAAACATCCAACGCGCTGTGGTTGCAATGATGCAGATGGGTTTCACAAACGAAGGCGGATGGCTTACTCAGCTGCTGGCTTCCAAAAATGGTGACATTAGCAAGGCTCTGGATATTCTGCAACCAGTTCGTCCCGGCAATAGCAAGCAGTAAAAAAAACATGACGAAAGTAGTGGTTAATCGTTGACGACTAAACTGCTAATTCAATAACGGTATATGTTTGATATCTATGATGTGCATAGTTTTTACTGCAATTTTATTACTTTTACCGTTTATATTGTACGTAAATACCGAAAAAAAGCATTCCCTTTTGTTTGCTCATGTTTTACTGTGAGAAATGATAATAATTCCTGCAATGGTGATTGTATTGACTTTGTTTTCTGATTCCTAAAATATAAACAAAGCAAAAAGCATTGAATCGACTATTTACTTGATTTCACAATAAACCTACTTTTCCTATGAATTTAATACCTTAATTTACGAAAATTATTCTAAGCTAAACAACTTTTATTTCAATTATTACATATCCATCTTACAAAGCTGCGCATAAATTCATAAGTTTGAAACCATTTTTGGCAGATAAAAGTTTCAACTCTTGTAATCCCTCTTCATCGCAGTTTCTGACCCACCGTCTATCTTTGAAGTAATCCATAACATTATAAAACTCTGAATCCGTGTAGGGGTTCACAGATACTGGCATAAAGGGATCCAAATGCTCAAAGCCGGCTTTTCCAAGTAGCAATCTTGGAAGATCAGATTCTTTTTTGCCCTAAATGAAGACCAAATAAATTATCATGAATCTAGTATTCAGATGATCAAAAAACGGGTAAAATGTTCGCTAATTTACCCCGACAGCTAATTGATCCACGCTCACGACAACAGCTCCGTTGCACCAATCGTATTTCGTCATTTCCAATGCGGCAATAGTGAGTGATACTTTGTCAGGTAGCACCATTGCTTTAGCATCAGTGAATACTCTTGTGCGGTCCGTAAAGAATATATTGTAGCCATCGATCATCACTAGCGTTTGACATTTTCCCGCAATACTGGCTTCCTTCAGCTCTGAGGTAAGGGCGATTATTATTTCCGAAGCATACCTCACCCGATTGATTCCCAGATCAACCAGCTGCATCAAGGGTACTCCACGAGGTGTTGATTCTCGTAAACTCCACGTGTACTCCTTGTCGGTAGTGAGCTAAAAATTTGGTACAAGTTTCGTTGCATCAAGTTCCCGATCAAAACTAATTGCACGTCGATACGTACCTTGAGCTGTTCCAAAAGTTGGGAATTCTGATTCTTGAAATGTATTAGCCAAGCAGCAGCATCTATTGGTAAGTCGACATAGCCTTCTCTGGTAGTCGAATTGGCCACTTCTTTCGGATGTCTGAACCAATTTGGGGCTAGAAATAAAGATCAATAACGTGCATTGCGATTTTTAAAATAGTTTCCAGCTGCATGGATCTTAATACCCTGTTACATACCCCAAGGTATGTGAATCAGTACTTTCTGTGTTGCCAATCCATAGTGTAAAATGTGTGCCATTGAAAGTGTCTTTCCACATCCGGATGGTCCGTCTACTCAAAGAGTTAAGAAACTACCTGAAGTATTAACGATGAACATTCAAAGACAACATTTTGGTTCAATGATTAAAAAAAAAATAGAAATCATTTCTATAAATAATACTTTGAAAAAGGATACACAAGACATATCTATTGACTGGTTTATTGTAGTTTGTGTTTCGTAGGTAAGATAAAATTTCAATAGTCGGCGATCTGGTCAAAAAACAGCATTCGTTGAAGGTTTTCACTTGCTTCATAAACTCTTTTGGCAGCCCACCGCCACTGTATAATTTTTTGTAAACGTCATTAGGTATTGTGTAAAACCGTTCCTGATGCTGAGTCGTGTGATTAACCGGATTACTCTCAGCAGTTCTGAAATGAACCGGGGGTTCCTCTTGGACCTGTACAGCTTCGCTGGCTGTTGCATATTTCTTTATGCTAGCAGCAGATACTCGGCGGAAGAAGTTCTCCACTTTGACTGTAAAATAGCATAGTTTAAAGCACGAATGGTTCAGGTAATGAACAACAGAATCGTAGTTGAAAGCGGTTAGAATTATATCTGATCTAATTCACAAACTTTGTCAGAGAAATACTGATTAGAAAATTGATATACTTACGCGTATTAAAGGCCATACTGGATTTTTTTCTTTAGTCAATTTTATGCACTACATTAATCACAAGTTCGTAATAATCTTAATTTACAATATTCAATTATGAATGAGAACTGTTTAGTTTTAGGTTATATTTTCCTATTCCGCACGCATTCGCGATTATTGAGGTGGCGCGATCTGGTGATAAAAAAAAAGCTACACAACTCAATATATCTGCAAATGAGCTGCTCCTTACATCGCGTTATTTCTAGCTTACCTTGATAAAATTTATTCAATTCTTACGTTTAAAATGATATTTACGGATGTCTCATTGGGCAAATGATAGTTATATTTGTCACATTCTACACTGTTCTTACAACTAAATCTACTTTGAAGCAAGTCAACACATTTTCGAGGCGCAGTAGTAGGGAAATTGTATACCCTTCAACAAAATGTCGGCAAACTCCTGCAAACAAATTTTTCGTCGTCCAAATTACCATTTAAAAATAAGTCTGCATTGTATTTGGCAATGATTAATGTCAATGTTATCAATGTAAAATTAATAATTGAAGTACTCACGCCACAAGCTGATATCCAAGCAGAGCAGCAATAAATTAGGATGTACCAAAAAGAGCAGAAGCCGGCAACGAAAAATGACACGAGAATGAGGACAAGGCCCCAAAATAGAAATGCGAAAGGATTGCACGCCATTCTCGATTTTATTTTTTATATTTTTTTACAGCTTGCAAAGTTTTGTATTACTTATCTCAGTCAAATAAATGATACCCGAAACAAACTTGAACTTCGGATCAGCTTGATCTAATACGAAAAGTAATTGCCATTAGAAAAACAAGAAAGGAATCACTAGAATTGTTATATCGTTAATAAAATATAGGCAACGTTCAGGTCTATTGTACGTATGGAATTTCTCCTTGGAAAAACAGAACAAAACGTGTGCATCAATTTTACTAATTTATAACTTATATATTATTATATCTTGTCTCTTCTTCTTTTTTGGGTATAAATTTGAATATGAATTTTTTTCATCATTTAATTGTATAAGATTTTACTTATGTGTATCATCATCATCAACCGCAGGAAGAACAATGATTTCATTTTGATAAGCATTTTAATATAATAATAATAATTATTATTATAATAACTAATAATGTTATTAAATATTTTATACATGTATATAATATTGTATTTATAATAATGGTTTGTAATTCGTTATTAGGTATGTATGTAATTATTAGTATTTAGTCGAAACAAAGACTTTATGTAAGTAGATAATTCATTTTCATTACTCCTTCCTATACAACTGGTAACAGCACTTTTACAGCTCGATCGAGGGAGCTACTAACATAAATTCGGTCATGCAAAATCACGGTGCTGCAAATATTTAAATATATTGTACATACAAAGGACCGAGTGAAATTCCAATACGTGTGATACGCTATACGACTGCTCGTGTGCATTTAAATATCTCAACGCTCGTCAAGGTCGAGAGAACGAGAAAAAATAATGGATGCAAAAAAACCAACAGATTCTCGATGGCCACGGTAAATTGTTTAGTTTTCTTAATTTTACTGACTATTGTTTCATTTTCTCATTTGATTTCAATGTTTTTGTTTGTTATTACATTTTTCCGATTGTTTGACGATCTATTTGCATAAAATCTTTGGTAAGTGACGTTACTAAACTTAGACCCATTATTTTGCGTGAGTTGATATTTATAAGATCGTTGCTTTCGATCCAAAAGATCGTAGCAAACATGTCTGATTATTTCTTTTTCTTTTTTTTATTTTGGTTTTCTTTTTTTTACATAATTTTGATTTTCTTCTGTACCGAGCCCTCGACGGATTTTCATTTGAGTCGCTCTCAAAGTGCACCAGATTAACGTTAACTCTAAAGATTTATTCAGTCCGTTCAACCCACGCTATCTCCAACCCCGTGCGGGTTTTCCTCAACGTCAACTTCCGTTAATCGGTGTTCTCCCAGTGCCTGTGTTGAGTCGAGATCCGGTTCCGGGTCACTAAAGGCATCGACAAATTCCTGCCACGCGACAAAAAAAAATTTGTGAACATTGATGAAAATTCCAATAGGTAATTAGATTCGAGGTAAATCGATCCATACTTACATCTAAATTAAGTTCCACAAACCCTTCGCCGTTCAAAGATTCACCTGGTGAAAAAGAGGGAAAGAAAAAAAAAACAATCAAATACTATAGAATGATGAGTTTTGTGTTATAGATTTTCTCAGTTCCAATTCGAACGACTTACTGGGATCGGTTTGGGTATAAGTGGATGTGTTTAAATTTTGCAATACGCCACGTCTTTGGACGTCTGCGTCTATAGCGTGGAGCTTTTCCCTACTCCTCCGTAGTTCGCGTCTCATTCTCTCACGTTCTTCTTCTCTGTCTTTGATAATTTCCTGCGAAAATCAGAATTGGATTTGACACGAGGACCGAGAAAACGGCAACCATAGAACTGGGAATATCAAATTATACATAACTCGAGATATTTTCACTGAAACCCACCAGAAGTTGCGAGAGTTGAGAAGCCAGTGAGCTGCAAACGGGTTGTAAGCTTGCGACTGGTATCGACGGGTGATGGGAAAGCGAGTGTGGTCGAGGTGCTGGACAACCAGGTGCTTCGCAACTTCCAACCGCCGAAACGGAAGCTCCTCGAGATGCGAGTACCGTCTCAGTTTCGGTCACATTCAATGAGGAGTTAAGCATTTCCATTAATTGATTCGCTATAAAATAAAATAAGAAAGATAGACAAGTTGTAAAAACGAATGAAATGGTCAACACCGCCAACGACGTAACCAAAGAAAATTATTTCCTCCTTTGTCAAATGCAATCTGTTAGAACCGGAGTTGTTTATTCAGAAGTAATAGTTAAATGTACCCTGGCTAACAGCAGCAAGTATTAATTCGGTAGGCTCCTTTTGAATTGGGGATGGTTCCGAGGCCATATCAGCGAGATGTTCGAAGTCTTCTCTGGGGACGTTTAAAATGTCGGCCACCAAGGCCTGCTTTTCCATCAAGGCTTCTTTGATAAGAGCATCTTTACGCCGTAGACGTTCTGTAAAGACAATTGCACTGTTCGTTACTGAATTTAGAGAAAAAAAAAACCGGTTCGGTGAGAGTAAAGCAGCCAAGAAACAAGCGACTCTTTCCACACTCAAGCAATAAATAATCCATTAATGTTTACCGATTGGCGTGAGAACTGGCTCAGCCAGATGTATGGGCCGCACCTCAACTCGTACTTCATCCGGTTCTATGAGGGATGACTGAGTGCAGGTGACTAATCGCAAGGGATCTCCGCACGCTTGATAATTGAATTACAACAGATTAATTGGATCAAATAAACTCAGTTTGACCCTGCTTATTTCCTAATAATCAAAATTAACAGTATTTCCCTCTATTAAAACCTTACCACCAGTCGCAACGCTCGTGTTAACAGAATCTCGATCAGCTTGCTGAGGTTGCTCAGTTGTCTCGGTTTGCCGTTCCTGCTCCGGCTCCTCGGGTTGATCGGGCTTTTCAGTTTCGGTCGGCGCTTCAACTGCTGCACTCGAGTTTTCTTCCTCTTCTCGATGTTCGACGCTGGTCGCAGGTTCCTCAGGCGTAACTTCGTCGGGTTGAGGTTCTTCCTGGTCTCCCTTACTGCTGTTAGCCTCATTCTCAGCGGTCGACGTGTCTTGGACTAGAGGCGTGGGTTCTTCGACAGGTGGAACGGGATGCGGCGGTCTTCTGCCTTCGCGATCGCGAGTTTTGAATGCCTCGCAAGCCTCGGTAATGTGCTTGAACCAGAGTTTTCTTTCGGCGGGTGAATTGGCGACTAGTTCGTAGATCTGGGCACCGCTCTGAGACGTGTTTACCAAATAGAGGGAATTTTTGTCGACAGCATTGTGCCTCACAAGGACGGTAGAAACTTTGACGATCGGGCTTAGAACCGAGTTCACCTGATTCGTGTTTATAAACTTGAGTAAATACTTCTCGTCCTGTCTGTGAAGCAGGAGTATCGTGTCGTCGAGCAGAACGACGTGTAGATCGACGGGCTTCGCACGATTAACCATTCTCCACTGCAGCGGGCCTTCGTATATGAGTTTTCTCTTGGTAATGTCGAGATTTCTGAACTCGTTAACCGTCGAGTGATCGAACTTATCGAAAGCCGAGCGATCCATGGTCCTCTGTATCTCGGCAAGGCGATGGTAGTCCTCCGCGACTCTAACCGCTTGATTGACTTGATTTAAAACCTCTTTGCTCCTCTCGAGACTCCGAAGCACCGCAGCCTTCTCCTTCTCGTTGCTGGCCGGCGTGTATTTAGCCAAATTTTCGAACAAGAGAGGATACTTTGTCAGCCTAAGCATTCCGGTCAGAATGTGATCCTTGAGCTGAAGTCTCCGGCACAATGGATTCGCCTCCACTTCGTTGAGGAAGGCGTGAAGCTTCGGATCCTTCTTGCGACGATCCCTAAGCGCGTCCAAGGCGACCTGCTGCTTTGCGCAATACGTCGACGCCGCTCGCTCGAACGCTTCGCCGGCCGGACCGTCGAACATGCCGAGAAGGAGGTCGCCCACGTCACCGACGCAAGGATTCTCTTTCTTTTTGCTCTTCATCGCCTGGTTGAAGCCAGAATGAATTTCCAACATCTCGTCCAGGTTCGAGAACAGAAGAAGAATTTGCTCCTGCGGTAAAACCTGAGACTCTACCATAGGCTTGTGGAATACGTGCGAAAGGACCCTCAGCGCTCTGACGTGCGATCGCTCTGTGTGAAATAATTCTGAAAAGAAGAGAATATTGTATAAATTACGGTTCAAACGACGAACATGTTTACGAAAATCAGATAGAATTATCTGTCACGAAAAACTGATAACGATAGCAAATGGCCGAACCGTTTATGACTTCTTGTCTCTTCTTCTCGGAGTTGGTAAGACGTGCAAGAACATCTTCAGCGACGCCTTGGCTCCAGTCCGGAGGATCTGCCTCAACGTCGACGTCGCTATCCCAGGAGGCGGTCGTGTTGGCCGAAGTTGCGGCGGGGTGGACATGTTCCAAGCTGGTGCTCAGGCTGTCTAGACTCCTCGTCGACAAGCTGCTGGTGGATGAGCTGCCCGCCGAATTACCAGGAAACGTTCCCGTCGCCTCGCAGTCACTGAAACCAGCCCTACGGTCAAATGTTAGCAGATCTTGTTTCGCAAGACGAACTACTCTACGCCGGTTCTACGAAATAAACAAAGAGAAGAAATGGACTCAAGATTTACCAGTCTTTTCTTTTTTTTGTTTGTTTATTTCTAGTACTTTTGAACTGAAAATCTTTATAGTTCGTGTCTCGATTTTAAGATCCTTAATTCGCAACGCTGTGATCCGCAGAATAATCGTTACTTAAACGTGTTTGTTGGGGAGAAAATTTGAAAAATCGTCTTACAATATTCCAGGAATTTTTTACGGAACTTATTCAAGAACAACAATTCAGTTAATTATTATTAATGTAATCAATTGTTAAACTTCTTTTCGTCGATGAAAGCGCGGATAAAATTAAATTGTTTTTCAACGATTTCTGTCAACGATCGTTTATAGTTATTATACAAATACATTCCGTCGGTTAAAACATGTTTCAAGTTATTTCAAGTCTTTAGATACCGCTTTGAGAGGATCGAATACATTTAATTCAGTGATTATTATCCACGTTCCTAAGTGTAAGCGAATAAGAGTTTAAAACAAAAACAGAAATGACAAAAATAAAACACGAGTAAAGAAAATTAAAGTCTACAATTTATTGAAAAATATTGTATCTTACAAACTTAGTTAATTTATGATAGTGGTAAATGAAAAATGAAAAGCAAAACAAAAAAAAAAATCAAGAAGAATCCGGGATCAACTGAACATTTCCTTCAAAATAAACATCAGCCTGCATGCACACGATATAAATGCGCATTCGATTAACATCTGTGGCTATAAACTGCGCCTAGGTTTGTTTGGAGGGTGGAAAAAGGTGTAAAAGTAAGAGGTGAAAAGAAAAAAAAAAAAAATTATTACATAGGGCGACATTTAGATAGCAGCCCCTACATTTTCCATCCCCCCCCTCCAGTCTGACGCAAAGCATCACCTTTATCAATTCCTTACAACGCCTCGACATCCTGCAGTGTGACATAATATTACACGTTGTTTCAACGCTAGCCAAGGAAAAACATTTTTGTCCCCCCTCCAATCCTCTTATTTTGTGGCACGGTTTAAATTACGCAACGAGTTGGTGGGTAAAGAAAAAAAAAAATTAAGTAGAAATTTTCATCATATTTCTGTCTCGAGCTCTCATCCGTAGTTTCACAATCATCAGCTTCAATACCTTTCCGATCGGCTCCGACGTTCGATGACGTTGAGGCTCTTGCTCGCGGTGATATTTTCGCCGATTTCGTTGAGGTTTTTCAACGTTTTGGTAAAATCGGCACCTGCGCTAACGACCCTTTCGGAGGGGGGAGAAGACGTCGGCAGCGTTTCATCCACCGTTTCCGTCTTTGTCCGTGTTTCACTCTGATTTTGGGCCTGACGCTGGGAACGGAGGCGTTTCGAGCCACGTTGTCTCATTCCTCGCTTCTTTTTAAATTACGCGTCGAACGAGGAAAGTGAATTTTTTTTTATAAGAAATAATAATATTTTTCAAAGTTTTGTTTTATTTTTTTTTTATTCCGCTTCTTCTCCTACTTTTTTTTCACTCGTAGATCCGGCCCCACTGAATTTGAATTATACCAGTAAGTTAAGACAAGTTTTTTACGATCAGAACCCGATTACGTCGTGCGGAAGTTTTTTCTTTTTCCCACTTAAAAGTTCTCCCGCTTTTAAATACCGATTTAATATAGAGCGTCGTAATTTCTTTATTCATTTATTTTATTTGTTTTATATTTCAACAGTTGCGCAATTGTGCAATAAGAGATACGATAAGGTGAATATGTACTTCATCGTTCGGTCTGTTCCGGACCGGAAATGAAGTTACGTCGTTAAATTCTTGTAAAAAAAAAACGCAACGAGACGTACGGTGATAAGATTATAGAGGAATATATTTTAACAATATTGAGAAACACGCGCTGCGAACGAAAATAAAAATCAATATTTGAACCATAGACGTCACGGATGTAATGAAAACATTAAAAAAATAAAAATGAGCATATTAATAGTAGAAATGACAAAGTCCAGGATTGACTTCTCAATTGCAGAGATAATTTTTCACAGGTCAAATTTATCGTTCCCATTTTCTTTTTTCAAAAACTCATTGTATATTCAGTTTTACTGATCTTAATTTCGTATAAATCACCTGAAAATCCGTCATGGATTTCAATTTCAATTATTGTTTTTTTTTTCCCCCTCTAATTTCAACGATATTTTGTTTGAATTAAATTGAAACTTGATTAACTCAACCCATAGCTTTTGAACATTTCTTTCATCATTTGTTTAGTCTCGACGTTATTTTTCTCAAAGCGATACACAGTCTCGATGCATCTTTAAATCACGTCTCACGATTCTCGTTTTAAACTGTAAGGTTGTCAACTGTATTCGGTAATTTCGCACTCGTAAAACTTGACGATTTTTCCAAGTTTTGCACATTGAATCCCAAGTGTTGTCCAATAATAATTTTTCAGCTAACTCTTATACCTGTTATTATTAATATAACCAAGCAAAAGATTGAATGACCGAAGATGAACAAACATACAAATTATTTCGCGTTCATGCTGTAGCACTTGAAACGACATACGACAGTTTAAGTGTGATAATTCAATTTCCTTTAAGATAAAGAAAAAGAAAGAAAATTGCCAAAATGTTAATTAAAAATAACTCCGACTATTCCAGGTTCTCAATGTTTTCAGGAACACACAGTGTGGCAGCCACGATTTTTCAGATTTCAAATTCTAACGACGTTAGATATTCATCCCTTCAACACCGAGCCGCTCCTCGTTTATGCGCCACTTTAATCAACCCTTACCTACATCGCGAGGGTTCTATCCTTCGCATTATACGTCATGTATGCCACAAAATATCCGTGTACCGATCCGCACACCGACATCGACCTCTATCTATCTGTCTGCCTGTGTAATCCATCCATCTATCTATTTGCCTGTCTATCCATCTATCTATCTATCTATCTATCTATCTATCTATCTATCTATCTATCTATCTATCTGTCTTATATCTATTTATCTGTTTTACATATATCTATCTATCAATCTGTTTCATGTCTATCTATCTATCTATCTATCTATCTATCTATCTATCTATCTATCTATCTATCTATCTATCGAAGTTGCAGATTTCGTCGCATTCTATCTACCTATCTATCTATCTGTCTTATTTCTATCTGTTTTACATCTATCTATCTATCTATCTATCTTACATCTATCTATCTATCAATCTTTTTCATATCTATCTATCTATCTGTCTATTTGTCTATCTATCTGTCCGTCCGTCTATGTGGTCACATAAGGTATAGAAAGCCCTGATAGAAGCGGAGGCTGTACGGGACTATTGATTCCGAGGTATCGATTCGTTCGAAAATAAAGAAGCGAAAGGCAAAGACGTTAGCACAACTCTCGCGGACGTGATCGTCATCTCATCCTTTATATCCTTCGAAGCCGCACGTTCTGGCATGCAGAGAAAACCCACAACAAATCCGCGACCTCGCACACTTGGCAAATTCACACGCCGCGGATCCGAATCGATTTCACGTTCGCGGAAATTTTCAATATTTCACCAAAATGGAAGACTCGTTTTGTTGTTACCGGTTCGTTTTATTTATTTTTTTTTTTTTTTTTTTACGATTTACAAATTTTTTCATCACGTCGATACGCCGAGACGAATTTTCGACCAATAACGATATCATCATCACTTTACTCGTACAGGACGAGTAATAAAGGGCCGATCGATTTTATAAAGGTTCCCTCGAAATTAGGCCGGACGTACGAGTGAATTGCCGAAATGGATATGCACAGTTTCACAATCCCGCGTAGTTGTCGTGGAGGTACCTTTTTCCTTGCGCGGATTCACGTTCCACCAGGACATTTAATAAATGATCCCATATCGGTAATAATTCGTCGACGAGTAACAAGAATAAAATGAGAAGGAAGGCGACAGACGCAGTACCGTAAAAAAAAAAAGAAAAAAAAAAGAAACCAAAAACCCTGAGTTCTTCCAAAATTATAACAAGAAAGTGTTGAAGAAAAAAAAATAAATAAATAAAATAAAAGAACGGGGGAAAAAACGAATCAATCAATCAATCAGTAAATCAATCAATCTATGCCAAGTCAGTCGTGTCTTACAGAGCCTCTCGGCGTTAAAAGTGTATGCAACTTTTTGCAAACAGATCAAACGTGCCAAATCAACGCTCGATTCGTTCGTCATTGTACAAGTTATATCAACAACGAAAACCGTGTTCATCGTTTAGTGAAAATAAATGGGATGAGAAAACATCGAAATTATCTTTCGTCGAAAGTAAAAAATGACGGTACGCATGTAGACGATGAAAAAATATATGAATATATATAAAAAAAAAAAGAAGAAAGTAAAAATAAAATTGAAAACCGAACGGCGGGGGGTTGGTGAAAGAAAAATGTTCGGGCGGGGGCGGGGGGCGATGACGGAAACGTTTGCGGTGGAAATATCGCGGGAAGAGCGAAACGTCGCGGCGCAGAAATCGCAAATAAGGCGAAATAGCGGACAGAGAGAGAGAGAGAGAGAGAGAGGGTGAGAGAGAGAGAAAGAGAGTGAGAGTGAGAGAGAGAGAGAGAGAGAGAGAGACGCAACCCCCGATCTCGCGTAGGAGGCACGCAGTGTCGTACTGAGGGTTCAGGCAGCGCACCTAACCTCGTTTTTCTCCCCCCTTCTTCGTACCGCCATTCTGATCCACACGACGCCCACACACGCGATTCTGCGCTCTGATGCTCATCGAGAGCCTGAAACTCGGACGCGAATAGTAGTTAAAGACGTGTATGTATGTACATATACGGGGCATTCCGCACGAAATCTCGACCAGGATCCGACCCTCGATCTCTCGGATTGTTGGTCCACGATTTTTTATGCTATTGTTGTAAACCCTGAAACGTAGTTTAGTAATTTATATTTTTCCATCTATTTGACCGTAATTTTTTTCTTCTTCTTCTTCTTTTTCTTTTAAATTTTCATTTACTAACCGTATCACTTACAACTTCGAACGATCTTTATTATCCTCGTGTAACCCCAGATTTCGACAATGATTTTAAAGGAACTGAGAGCGAAAAATATCGTTTTCTTTTTTTTTCCATTACGGTTTAATGAATTTAAAATTTTACTTTTCCAAAATCTCGAAATAACGGTTTTTACGAAGCGTGGAATCGTTACGATAACCTTACCAACTTTAACACGATATAATTTCGACCTCTGACTACCAATTTTATTTTACGACTAACCCTTTCGGACACAAAAATTTTCATGCCCCTAAGCATTATCACGGTTTATTGTTAATTGTGACCTCAGATTCGCGAACCGCGACCCGAAAAACCGACTCGATTAACAAAATTCAGGTAAAAATATTGAGTTGTGGAAAATGTGTGATTGAATTTGAAAGGAATTTCTTTAAAGAAAAATTATGCGAATAAAAAATTGCAGCGCTTTTGATACTTGGAACGAGAGTAAAAAAATTGGTGGACCATATCCAAGAGGTCGAGGGTCAGACCGTGGTCGATTTGGCATGGAATGCCCCGTATACGCACATATACCCATGTATACGTAGATGTGACGTTATACCTGTGTAGAGGAGAGGCGGAGAGGTGGTCGAAAAATCTATACCTTATATATACGACGAACCTTCCGTGATACAACAAGCGACACGCCGCCGCAACACTCGCGCTTGAAAAGAAGTTGAATTGGAATTCTTCCTTTTGCCGCAGGCGTGGTTCGTGATAAATCACTATTTCGGAACACGGTTACGATCAAAGTTCGAAAATATCGTTTAGAGCCGGAGGGGTGAAAATTTTCACAAGGATGATATAGAAGCCTGCACAAAGTACGGAAGAAATTATTAAAAAATTTAGATCGCGGACTCGGTTGAAATTATGTTTTCAAAATTAAAAAATATCCACATATAATAAATACAGACTTGAGAAAGTAATGGATGGAAAATAGAAACAACATTTTCTGGTTCCAAACGTTACAGGTTATACTTTACGCAGAGAAACCGAATAAGGAATGAATATGATTGAAATAAAAAATGTGTATTCACATAATTAATCCGGACTCTAAATTAGTAGATAAGCCGAAATATAGAATCGTCAGACTTGTCAAAGTTTTTTTTTTTTCTTTCACATTTTACCTAACTACATTTTCATATTTTTTTTTTTTTTTTGTCAAACTCCTTCGACACTGTTACGCTCACTTAAAAACATTTTTCTGTTTTCTTTTTTCTTTTTTTTTCTTTTTTTTTTTTTTATACTAAACAAGCGAAAACAATGAATTTCACCATTTCCTTAGTTTCCTTCTTTTTCTACCGGGCAGGTTTCGACTTGCCTTTTCGAAAAGAATTTCAAGTGCCGAATAAGCCGATTACAATGCCGAATTCCACAGCAGTTTTCTTTACTTACGTATGTAAATGTACATGTAACGTACACATAACTTGTATACGCGTTATATATGTGCGTAGCAATTGACGTTAATTGCGTCTAATTATACAATATACATATTGTATGTTTCACTGTGACTTAGGGGATATGATATGCGAAGACATTTCGTCTCTCTTTTTATCACTCCCTCTCCATCTCTTTCGACTCTCTTTTACACACTCTTTTTTACGTTCATTCAACCGACAATGAGTTTGCAAATTCTTTGACCCTTGGTGAGAAAAAAAAAAAAAAAAAAAAAAAAAAATTACAATTCATCGGACAAGAGTCACGATTACAAATAAGTTTAAACAGTAACAATAACAGCAAGAACGATGATAAATGGGATCAAGAGTACGCAAGCGAAAAAAAAAAGACGGAGAAAACAAAAAAAATAATACAACTTATGGAATAATTGTAAAGAATGAAAGAAAAAGAAGACTCACTTTGTCTTGGAGAGATTCGGGTCGCTGGTTTTCCGTTTCTCACGCTGATGTCGCTGAAATAGAGAATTGCAGTGAATTTTTGTTCCATCTTTTGATAATAATAGTGATAATGATGAAAAAAAAAAGAAAAAAAAAGTAAAATGGCGGAGGTTATAAGATCGAAAAACGACCTATAATTCGGAATGTAAGACGATTTATTTTAGAATCAACGCGAGTGAGTTGAAAAAACGATGTGAAACGAAAAAAAAAAAATTTTGTAACAACAGAAAAATGTAGAAAGAGAAAACTGAAAGAAAACAAAAACAAAAAAACGGCATTAAATTTAAGAGCAATCACGCGACACGATTCTTTGTTATTCTTTCGTCCTTTTCGCCGTCGGGTGTAATTGTGTAAGCGAACGAGGAATTTAAGGGGTCGATTCGAATGATCAAATTGCTAATTGGTCCGAAACTTGACACAGGTATACAAGACCTCTGATACGCGCAACGAGAAGCGTACCGGTAAACAAATCAACCACCTGTTGCTCCGCCGATTATATATATATATATATAAGTAAATATATAAAAAAAAAAAAAAAAACAAGATATGCGATAAGACGCACGCGTTCGTTAAATGTCAAATCGTTGACTAATTCGCGTACAGTCGAATCGTATTGAATGTAATCGATACCGATCAACGATTGAAAAAAGTTATCGAATTCACGTCGGTGCCGTTTTTGTGAAATTTTTCCGTCGTTAACGCAGGTGACGTTTCATTTTTTTTTTTTTCTTTTTTTTTTTTTATTACCTTATGGTGTAACCGCTGCTCCTTGTAACTTTCAGACCTGTTTATAGTTGATGTCTTTGGCTTACTGGGAATATTTTGCTGCAACCTAAGTAATCGCAATACCAAAAGCGTATAAATTAATACATAAATTAATATATACATACACACACACACACACATATATATATATATATATATATATATATCTACTACAAGTACATACGGTCGACAAATACGAGGAAATAATTTTGCAAAAGTAGAAAAAATAAAAAAAAATTTATCGAGCACAATTTGCGTTTCGTTTCTATTGATTTTATATATATTTATATTTATATATATATATATATGTATAAGTGCAAAAGCTGTGATCGATCGAGCCGCAGAATTGCACGGAGAGAAATTTCCGGTTGCAGTTAATATACGGTTTTTAACTTTTTTTCTTTATTTCTTCTTCTTGTTTTTTTTTTTTCTCCAACCAAAAAGTACAGTTCCGGGTAAAAAAAAAAAAAAAACAATAATTTAGTTTGTACTATTATCATCCTTTTATAACGATAATTTGATATTGATGAAACGAAAATTTCGTATTAACTTGAAAAAGTATGTTCAGGGAAAAAAAAAAAAAAAAAAAAAAAACCCGATTCAAAGTTGACATGTTCAAAAAATGCAACGTTGGCAGAGCATAATCGCATTGAACGTAAAATAGTTATCTAATTGTGGAATAATTTAGTTTCAAATTTTCTGAAAATTTTATCAGAATTTTCTACATCAACTGTGAGGAACGAAATTTTTCTCAGTGCGTCGAAGATTAGTTTCAGCAAGAGTTTGCAATTAATTTTACATATCGGGTCTCAAGGTTTGCGTACATTTCCGCGATGTCTTCCCTCGACGAAGGGTCGTCCATACTTTCGGCGTGTTCCGCCCCCGTTCCGTAACCGGAACCGCCTCGTCCTCGTTCGCTGTTACCGCCAGCGCTTCCGGTTCCGAATCCACCGCCTCGGTGATCTCCTAAATAGAAACGAGGTGACGATTAACATCGTATAAAAATTGGAAATTTTGCGATCGGAGAAAAGTTTTTACTTGAGGAAAAAAAAAAAAAAAAAATCAATTCGCAAACGCAATTTGTAGAATAGTTTCTCGTGGGAACGCAATATTTTATTGTAAATACCAAAGTTAATGTAAAGTAGTTGTTTCAAAATTGCTAAAAAAAAAAAAAATTTATATTGCACAGAAAATATATATACTTATGGATAGGAAATCTCGATTTTAATTCAGACAATTTAATGAAACGATACTTTTCCCATTGTATTATCAAAATGTTGAATATCCTCCGGTAGATTAAACTAAATCGCTTCCTACAGTTCACGAAATCTATTCGGTGGATAAGGATTAGTAAAATTGACGAAATCGTGAGAGCTACTAATTGATTAACGCTATCAAATAACACTTTACGTCGTTAATATGTAAGAATTTTTGTCGAAGTGGCAAAATACTTTGCGTAACGCGTTAAAAATCCTTTCTCGCAAGAGAAGTAAGATTAGCAATTATTGGCAGGGGTTTCGGGCATCCGTCCGGTATAATCGGCAGAACAAAATCATTCGTGATCCAACATCGTTGAATCGACCTGTCAATTCGCAACGGCATATTTCTTACTCATTGTTCGACGTGGCGCTCAATTCGTGCAGCATAAATTAGAATAAAACGATAATTTTATCAGTCACAACGATTAAACAATAATTTTATAATCCTTACGAAATGATTTCACTTTGCAGAACTGATTTCGCAATCGGAACAAAATCTATGGGATTCCGATGCGAAACCTTTTCTCAGGCGTTACCGAAACATTTTGCTTCCTGCGTTTTATAAAATCAACCGAACATGTTTGTTGCGTTTAAATAATATTTCAACGGATGTATATCAACCCTGAGATTTCATTGCCAAATTATGGTCACTGTTAATCGCGAAACCTATCGTGTTATTGTTATTACACATCGCACGTGCGTAACGTAATAAGTAATAGTATCGTAATTAAATTGCGCGTTGTATTTTCTAACCGTATTATTACAGGTAGGTAAGCATAAAACACTCGGAAAAATACGAGGGGATGCGGATAAGAGAAACGGGACGATATAGAGAGGCTCGTATATTATAATGGGAGGCAGAGGCTCGGGCTAAAAGCACACTCGAAATTCGAAGATACCGAAGCGATATCGGGCATCCTCAAATACAACAGCAGCTAAGGCGTATTGAGTAGTTTTTTATCTCGATCGTTCGTAACCGAAACGCGAGTGCGTTATCTATCCATACGGATATATTATTGAAACGTGGAGAAGTTTACAGCCCCAAAGCCATTCGTCCTTTTAATAATTCGCGAAATGGAAGTTGGAATCGATTGATTTATTTATACTCTCAAAGGCTTTTCCATCGCCTGTAACGTACATGGACGTTCGCTCGTTTTTCAAAACCGAACAATCAATATTATTCTTTCATCTTTTTTTTTTTTTATTTTTAATTACCTGTATCAAGCGTTATTGTTTGTTACCATGCGATTCGGTAAAGATTTTTTACCGATCATAGTAGAAAATTTACATAATACACGTTACAGAGTCACCCATAATTTTTTGATTGTATCCGATGTTCGCTTAATTTTTAAGTTTTTTACTTCGCTTCTTAGATATTGAAATTTTTCATTCAAAACTAAATCACGCATTGTGCATAATTCACTGAAACCGTAACATACGGAACGATGTAAAAGTTGCGAGTTTCGAATATCGCAGTTTTTTTTTTTTTTTTCCCCCAAAATACAAGAAAAAAAATAAATAAAAATCCCAGACTTTTCCGCGATTTATCCGACAAAAATTCACGATCATTCCAAGTTTTTCGGATTTCCAGGTCGAGAAGCGAGCGTCAATTTATAAGGATAAAATTCACTCGCATTGTCGTTTATTTCTTGTCGATAAGGAAAAATCTGAAAATTTGCAAAACGAACGAACGAAGACTGTAAAAGTGTGAGGAAAATCGAGGGTGAGTGTAAAAAAGATAATTAATACCGCTCCGATAAGCGTTTAAAGGTTCTGGCTCGAAAATTATTGGTGAAAAATCAATTTTTTTCTTTTCTTTCTTTTTTTTTACAGCTTTCTCGATTAATTGTCTTGAAAGAAAATAAAGGAATAAAAACCAAACCATTAGCCACCTTGTTTCGAATATTTTTCAATCACGAGGTCGTTTCCAATGAGAGAGTTATCGTACTACACAAGTTTGAGGAAGGTTGGGGGCGTCGGGACGCCGATCGACGTACATACAACATACATTCTAACAAGAGGCGAGCTAGCGCAAGACCGTCTTTCTAAATATAGACGGGCAATATTACCGTGGAATCGTTTTATACGAAGGCGCCGAAGCTTACGTGCATGAAAGAACCGCGTTGCTATTTTATGGCCGTTCTCGCTGACTCCGTTTCATCGTAATCGTCGTTTCCTGCTGCGGGGAAAAACCGTCGCGGATGAATAATAACTCGAAGAATATCCCCGATCCCTGCAGGACTCGCGGTATTTTATTATAAACATACAACCAGCGATCGGGATGACTTGACAAAATTTATTAGCAATTTTGAATTTTTTTTTTGGGATGTAAAGAGTTTTTCTTTTTTATTCATAATTGACAAATATAGTTCCAGGTAGAAAATGAAAATTAGTTTTCCAGCTGTAACAAAAGAGTCTAGTATCCGTTGCTATTCTTTCTCATCACGATCGCTGTTGCTAGATATTTTTGCAACTGTTGCGAAAACTTAACGCTCGTGCAACGATAAATTGACGTTAAAGCCTCGTTTAAATAAAAAAATAACAATACTAAAAATTCCAACAATATTCAAACAGTTTTTTCAACGATGCCTGTTTCACCGAATTTATCCAGTTACCGTGAGAAATGAAATTTTTCTCAGTGAATATGTTTAGAATAAATGTGAAACGGTTTTATATTATACGAAGAGGCTGCGATCCACGGAAGCACATCTAATCTCTCTTCCTTCCTGCGGTCTACTTCTGCATTCCGCACATCCGTTTTTCACCCTGCATATATATATATATATATATATATATATAATATAATAACAGTATCGCGTCAAACTTTACAGAGCTGCAACGACAATAAAATTTGAAAATACCGCGACATTTGCATCCCTCCCCCCTCCTCCTCACACCGCGAAGAAATTATTACACCTTCAGGAATGCATCCGGACCATAATTTCGCAATTTGCGCGAGGCGTATTATTTTCTTTACCCCTTTCAATGTTTTCTCGTCATTTATTTTCGTTCCAGTCGGTATGAAACGCGGACAGCGTAATTGATGATTGAAGGACTTCTCGACTTGTATGGGATTTCCGTATCCTATAATTATTCATCATCACCGTGCCGGGCAGGCAGGCAGGCGACTCTTTTCATTCATCCCGTTTTCCGGAGTTTTGCAGTCAGTCAGTCAGTCAGTCAGTCGCTGGTAGACTTTTATAGACCTTAGATTATATAGATATTCCCCGCGGCTTGTTGACGTTTCAAAATAGATTTCTGTTTACATTTAACACGTGGTATTAAACATACCTGCACTTATCGATTATTTATTTTTAACATTTTACAGGGTTTCTCTTGCCTCGAGTTCTCTCTCTCTCTCTCTCTCTCTCTATTTTTTTTTTTTTTTTTTTTTCGAAGCTCTTACATTTCATTGCCTTCTTTTTTTCATTTCGTCATCTTTTTACATTCTTTTATAACACGCTATATTCCGTCAGCTTCTTTCTTTCTTGTTTCGTTCAATTTTTGATCAATGAATGAATAAATTAGAATAGAAAATAGAGAAAAAAAAAAAAAAAATCAGGCGTTCAAAAACTTTTTCAGAATATCACCGCATGTTCAATTTTTTACTCTCTCTCTCTCTCTCTCTCTCTGAATTAGTTTCGTCAAAAATTTAGATAACAAAGAATATATGTATTGTGTATAATGTTTGTCAATTTAAAACAATCTAAGTGTATGCAGCTTTTTATGCAGCTAATACGTGGTGAAAATTTCCGAATTGATTCCTGGGGGGGGGGGCCAAGAACAACAACAATAATAATAATAATCGCTATCTTGCTGTAAAATGAAAACCCCATCGACTAATGAAATATAAAAAAATTATACAGACTTGAAGTTACGCGTAATGCGATGAGGGAAAAAAAAAAAAAAAAAAACAAAAAATGTCCCAAAACTTTGGGGATACGGAGTAACTGAAACAATTTTCATTTTACGATTTATAAGAGATTTATCATAATGATTCAATTACCAATTGCAGGGCCGATCATTCTATAAACTCGAGAGAAGAATCTATCGCGTGTAACTTATTACATAATTACGTTTTTTTTTTTTTTGTTTGTTACATAAATAGAAGCATTTTAAGCTGGCACGCATATACATACATAAAAAAAAAAAATAAAAATATGTAGCTGAGAGTGAGAACGTCAGCTGAAAAACTGATCAATCTTTATTCTTTTCTCATTCTCCTTCTTCATCCTTCTATATTTATAATATAACCGTCACATTATTCAACGCCCCTGACGAATCACACGTCCGACGCCTTGGTTCGTATCATTTCATTACATACGCGTATATATATCGTATGTGTGTGTATATACATATATATATTGCATATATACCGTAAATTGTTATACACGTACATAAATAAATTCATACGTATTGTTGGTTTTTAATCGCTGGTTTCCTTGTAGTATAAAGGCATGATTTATAATCAGTAAAGAGGAAAAAAAAAAAAAAAAAAGAAAAAAGAAATACAGAAATAAAGTCATGAATCAAAATTCGCTGTATGATAAAAATCAACAAATTCGTCACGACATTGCGAAGAAAATTCAAAATAAAAACATGCTTCATCGCTTCGCGTGAATTTTTTTTATTTCTTTATTCTTCATTTTTTTTTTTTTTTTTTTTTTTACACCACTCCGGGGTGCGGGGTTGAAATAACAAATTTCAAGAGTTGCAAATTTTTTTTGGCGAAAGTTTAAGTAAGGAAATCAAACTTTGACGAAAAATCAAAGTTCCGAAAGTGCGAAAATGAGAAACTTCGATTGTCCGAAACGTCAATATTCCGAATGATCGAAGATTTTCAGTTCCGTGAATTTCTGGCTCGGTGAAATTTTAGTGCTTTGTATTTTCGGTTTTTTCAATTTTTTACACCCACTCGTCGAGCAAACCACGCTGTGCGAATATATTTTAATTTGTCGAAATTTTACTGCATCGAAACTTGAATGTTCGAAACGTTCCATTTCGGAACTTTGAGCCATCGGCTTTTCGACCATTCGAAACTTTGTCGTTTCTCCAGAGTTCGATTTCTTTACCCAAACAATTCGGAATTAGGTGCTTTGGGTACTTTCCAACTTCTGACCTTTAACCCCAGCCCCAATTTTGAAGAATTTGCAAACTGTAAAAAAAAAACATTACCTCGTATTCCTTATTCCCGAATTACAAAACGACGACAATACTTTCAAAAAACACTATAATCAAATTCTTATCGTTTCTAACGTCACATTCACACGATCTCAATTTTCCCTCATCTCTTTTCTTTTCAACCAACCCTTGAAAGTAAAAAAATCCTAAGAAAAAAACCTTGTCTCAATTTTTCCTCCTCCTTGGCGACGGACGAAGAAGGCGAAGGGGGTGGTGGTATAATTTTGTCGAAACAAATAACAATTTCGCTATCCTCCTCCGCATCGGCGATGTCACCGGCGCTTCTCGTCTTCCTCACGGCTCCTAATCTCTCCCAAACTCTGCCGGCGATTGAATTTTTGCTGTACAGCGACGAGGACCTCGAACTCTTCAGGGACTTTGACTTTGACTTGGACTTAGCCTTGGTCTTAGCCTTGGATATTTTTACCACTTTATTGTTATCCCTTGTCGTTGCGCTAGTCGGCGATATAACTTTGCTATCCGTAATGCCGACAACCTGAAGAGTTTCTCTTGATATTCTCTCGTTAACTCCTGTCAATATTTCGGACGGAAGTTTCACGATTCCAAAGACACTTTTCTCCTCCTCGGGTTTAGCTGTTGACGTTTAGTTTTTTCGTGTTTATTTACATAACGATTTCACGTTTTCCATTTCATTTTATCATACATATTTGCTTTTATTGTTTATATTATTTCCCAACGACCAGGTCTAATTATACTCTTCCATATTATCACCAGCATGTGTCTTTTACTTTTCATCTCTCTCTTTCTTCTTTATTTATTCTTCTCTCGAGTTCTCGCTCATTTATCTTTCCGCGAATTAGTCTTGCAATACACATCTCTTCGTATATACAAATACGTACAGGGTGTGCCAATTTAAAAGATGCGTTACGTTTTCAGCCGACCTAATGATTCAATAACTGTTGATGCCGCGGAGGATGGACCAGTTTTTTTTTTTCTTATTTATTTTTAATGGAATCACACACTTTTGTTTCAACTCAAATATTCTTATTCCATTAAAAATTTTTCACGCGTCCCACTCTGAACCGTACAACTATTGAATGAAACATTTTCCAATTGAACAATTAATCAGATCGGTTGAAAACGCAATGCGTCATTTAAATTGGGACACCCTGTATGTAAAATATACACAATACATCGCAGTGAGTCTCAAAAAACGCGAAACGATAAACACGCGAAGAATAGAGATAAACAAAGAAGCTAGCCCTGGCGTAGATACGAGAAAGAATGGAATATAAATTCGCGGCACAAAACGAAGGAGAAGAAAAAAAAAAAAAAAAAAAAACACCAAAGGGAAGAGAGAAGAACAAGAATGCGATACGACGAATGGAAGAGTTTTATTAGTCCCTGGGGTAGATTGATTTACGGCAATGAAAAAGGAAAGAAAGTAAAAAAAATAAAATAAAAAATAAACAGTAACAAAAAGAAGAAAGAAAAATAACGCAGTGCGGTGTTTGACTGTTAACATTAACGGTACATATATATGTATGTATATATATATATATATATTATATATATATAAATGTATATATATATATATATATACCATCGATCTTTGGCGACTTGCGGGAAAATTTTCTCATGTAGCTCTCCGATGATATTCTGAACGGACTGAAGCCGCTAATAAGGGGTGAGGAAGATGAAGACGGAGAAGAAGATGAAGAGGAAGTGCCGGTAACGACGTTGTTTCGGGGGTGGGGAGACATATCCAAAGTTTTTCCCACTCTCATTCGGTTCTCCTCTTCTTCCAGTTTTCCCCCGCCGATTCCTTCTCCTACTCCTCTTCGTAATTCTATCTCCAACATCTGTGTCTCTCTGTCTCTCCCTCTCTTCTCCTCCACGTTCCTGTATATCTATTTATTTATTCCTATTCTCTCTTTCTCTCTCCCTTGTTTCCCTCGTACTCCCTGCGTTATTTCCGACCTCGACGATCTTCGACGGTAATGTTTCTTCCTGATTTTCACGCCCCTTCGGGGTTTTCAGTCTTTCGACGTTTCCGGTTTTCCAGTATTGCAGCCACGTGCCAACCCCCCGATTGCGCAACAAATATACGCGGTTTTTGACAGATATCGTGTAAAATATTCGCCAAAGTGTTCAACGTATACGTTGATTTTTGGTTATTTTCCATGAATGAGAAGATGAAAAAAAATATATATATATATATATATATACATATATTTATATGTAATTTTGATATTATTATCTCCTGTCGCGAGAAATTCAAATCGCGAATAAAATTGGATTTTTATTTAATTTTTTTCACACATTGGAAGAACCCCGTTTGTCACTGTTCCATTTTTCCCCGTCGATCCGTGTCTAAATCAAACACGTAATAATTATTTTCTGTCCCTCTTATTTCATTTAATTTTTATCTTTTTATAGTGAAAATTACCCCGTCACTGAATTGTTGGTAAAGACATATCGATATTTTTATTAAACGTCGTAAAGTACGAAACCACGTTGAAACGATAAATTAATCACTGTTTCTTAGTGCGAGTATTTCGCAAGCACTTAACAGTTCTAACTCGCTTACATATATATATGTATACATGTATGTACGTACATATCACTGACGGATTAAAATTTTCGTCTAAAACTTTCTTCTTTGTCAAAACTCGGAGATATCGGACGAAGACGATTTGCTGACGCGATTGCTTTGAAAATTTAACTAATAACTAAGAAATAATAACTAGACAGAGTCACGGTGTAAAAGAAGGTACGGTACGTTTATCGCTTTGAAAACGGACATACTGACTGACTGACTGACTGACTGACTGACTGAAACCACGAAAGAACGACAAGGCTTTGCTCCGTCCCTACCGCACATTCAACACACGCGTACAAACTTACATATATTCGAACACTATCGTATCTCGGCTGTGTTAACAACAGCGAACAGGAAACGACGACAACGACGCAAACCGGTGTGTTCTTAACGCGTGTTTAATACTCGTGAAACGTTGGCGATCTGCTGCGCGATAATTAAAATTCTGCGCGTATTATTACACGCATGATCGTGTTCTTTTTTCCCGTTCCAGTACAGCGAAGCAGCTGCAGTCGTGAAACAAGACTAGACGGTGGAAAAAAGAAATTGAAATCAGATGTATCTCGATTTTTCCAAATCTTAGGAGACAAATATTGAATTCTCATTGTTCGGTTTTTCTCGTTCGGCTTTATCGAAGCTCGACTGCTGTCGTTGAAAAAAATTTAGACACTTCGAAATCGACTACGAAGAGAATCGAGTCGTTACACAGCGATTCTGAAAGCGTGCAACTTACGTATAAGTCTATAGAAAAATGCTCCGAGTTGGGGGAAATTTTTTGTCTAGTTTTCTTCTCTTTCTGTCCCTCTGTCTCTCCGAAATTCCAGCACCTCGTATCGGGCGGATTTAACGAAACGAGTCGTCGCGTTGCCCACCGGAATTCGTGTATCCGTAGGAGGAATTTCGTTATATAGCCGCGGGTGCACTATTTTCGAAAGTTCGAAGCTCCCCCAGCATTTCGAAGAGTATAGAAGCGTTGCAGGCATACGGACGTCCACGAGAGAGGGATTAAAAATAATCACTGTTTATATATAGTATATTCTTCCATCCGCCGAACCTCCCGGTCACGTGGAAGATACACCGACAAGTGTAACGCCCTCGGTATTATGAAAATACTCATCCGTACACGCGTATAAGTCAGACATGGGTCAGGCGTAATTCGTGCGACACTGAAAATCGTCGTTCACGTTAATGTCCGAGTGATTTAGATAAAAAGAAATAAATATTTCTCTTACTTTACTTTTCCCCCCGCCCCATTTTCTCATTCTTTTTACCGTATCTAGAACTTGAAGTCCCGACTCTCCTACCAAAGGCACCACAGGATGCGGCTTGATTAGACATTATTGTATATAAATGTCTTGATCAGAATACGTATGCATAGGTGTACGATACATTCAAGAATGAAAGAAAGAAAGGGAAAAAAGAAAAAAAAAAGAAGTGAATAATCATTTCATTATACGTGCTGCACGCGCACTAACAATATCGCATAATTTCCCCGCTTTCTTTCAAGATCTTTCTTTACTCATCGTCGGCGCGGTCGTTCTTATCTTCTTGTGTTATGCACTCGGTCATCACTGCAAATATGACCTCAGTGAATCGGCCGCATTTCTGATACATTTGCGAATTTATAGATACACGTAACGCTTCCGCAGAAAATGTAATACGTAGGTATGTATAGAGTGGATTTTTAACGACTGCATGACTGGTCCTCTGTTAAAATTTAATGCGCACGCGCTGCAAATCGAGATTAAATCTTTACCAGGGTGACCAACTGTCTGTAGCCTCAACATTTTTCACCCTTGTGAATCGAGCATAACTGCCACCGATAACAATCAAATTTTTTTAGGTTAGAGACAGTTGGTCACTCTGGTAAACAGTTGCTCTCGATTCGTAGCGCATGCGCGTTAAATTTTAGCGGATAACTGACCATGCAGGCGTTAGCAATTCACTCTATATATTATATTTTCTCACTATAATTGAACACATAGAAAATGTTGTATTTTTTCCCAACACGAAAAAGAAATTAAAAGTCAGATATTGTAACGAAGAATACGGTCAAAGTTGGCAAAGACTTGATGAACATTAAATTATTGCTTTGCTTAAAATCGGAACACAGCTTTTGCTTTGCGTATAAATTTTTTAGAAAACACTCCAAGTGGAATATTAATTGATTATAAGATTATACCTGACGAATCTTCAATCAGAGCTTATTCTTTCTATTTTCTTCGTCTATAACGCGTTCGTATAACCAGTTTGTTATTATATTCGAAAATGCCTGCGAGCTTTTGTGTTTTGTGTGTCCGGTGAGAAACCAATCGTTTATTTTCGCACGTGCAAAAGGAGCACGTGTAATAGGTTTGGCAAATGTTAATTTAAATTCCCAAGTGCAGCAACGGTAGCAAGTCTCGAATTTCTTGTACGAGGCGAGACTGTGGATGCATGCAGACGTTGGCATTGAACCAAAGCGTGTTGCCGGCTCCCTGCCGCATTACCGATACGTGATCTAACCGAAAACATATCGAGAAATATACAAACACTGGTAAATAACGACGCGCAATAGAGAGGCAATAATAATGCTCACCCACAGACAAATATCGAAAGTTTATTTCGAAAATAATGAATCGCGATGAATGCGTTAGCCGGAAACGAAGTTAAAAGTAGTAAACAAGGATTAAACTATTTTTTGCCAAACATGAAAATGAATGGGATATTCGTAAAACTTATTATTTCAATGTTTCATACATATTCGCAGCGGGTCGAAGCTGATAACTAGTTAGATAGATAAAGAGTGTGTGTTGAGGACAGAATAATTAATTGTACATACACGCAGGACTGTGCAAAGCTGATTAAATATTTAACCGACTGACCTTCGAGATAGATGAACCATTTCACTTTTTCGGCATATTTCCGTGATAATTTATTGTACTTTAATGGTATGCAGTGTTTGTAGCAAGATGGCAAATGCCGCATGACGACAATTACTGTCCAATATTTCTGTTCCACTAACAGCTGACGGCAACCTCATCGTCACCAACAAGGTGATACGCGTTATACTGCCGATATTCGATCTATCGGGATTGGGGATTTTTTCCCCCGACGTTCTGACGACCGCAAAGATAAGCTTATCTGTATACTTTATACTTTTGCAGAGATAAGAGAGTTAAGCAAGTTGAGTAAGTCTTAATGATGTGTTCGCAAATTGACAAAAATAGGCTAGATCTCGATTATGTACGTCACACGTTGCATCTCAATTCTTTGAGGAGATTCGCATGTCTTACGTTCAGAGAGACGAGAAAACCGTCGACCAATAACTCACCGTTTTCGCCATCCGTCAGAACTCCGCTGTCGTCTTCGGATTTTTTAATTCGATCGACTAGAAACAAAAATACACTAGCTTATTCAATGTTTTTTTTTTCAACACTTTTCGTTAGATATTCTCTATTCTCGACAGTGAATGAGATCTTTCGATAAATGCTAAATAAAATCGTTTGTCGAATACTGTTTCATAACGCGAGCATGTGTCAGGATGGAGAGAAAAAACCATTCTTACGATTGTGTGAAAAATGCTGGGAGAGATGATGATGCGACGATGGTGGTTTTCGCTCAGGTCGAATTATGCCCATAAATTTACTGATGCGATCACCTTTTTCTTTCCTGACCACCAAGGGACCCGGACAATTTTCGTCGACGACATGAACGCACTGACGATGCACGTTGAGCGAGCAATCTGCAAAGGGATGAACACAATTATAGAAATAAATGATTACAACTTTGGGATGCAAGAGAATCCGTTCGACTCACCGCTGCACTGATAACCCTGAGGACCGACTCCCCAAATAATAAGTTGACAGTGATTGCAATACGTGACTGTAAAGTACTGATGAACGACAAAGTGGTGTCCCCGAACGGTGAGTTTCCTCGTTTTCCCAGTGAGAAGCCGGGCCTTGAAGTTCGACTTGTCTTTGGAAACGAAGGTTGGAAATCGATCTAAAGTGGCGGCTCGTACTTGGAAGATTTTCGTCAATATGGTAGCGAGACCCGCGGCCGTTGTGAACTCGCGAGAATCGTCCCGCTCCTTCTCAGTGTCTTCCCTGTGAAATTTTAGGTACACAAATGTCGAGACAACTCAATTTTAGTAACACGAAGCTGGGCTAACAAAATTACCGGCCACACTCACAGGTAGGGCTCCATTTTTGGCAAAAGGAAGGTGTCGATGACCTGCGCCTCTCTCGTTTTATCGTTTGTACTTTCGTCCAGCTGAGCATCGCTTGGTCCGAACAAAGTTCCCAATCCGGCGGTTCGTTTCTGTTGAAAATCTGCCAGCTGTTCGTTTAGTTCTTCTTTTGCTCGAGCTCTCGCTTTCCAGAATATCTGTGGTAAAAAATGATGTGACGTTGCTTTAGTTCATTCAAATCAAAATTTAACGAGTGTAGGAAGAAAATACAAGTATTTGATTAAAAATTAAAGCAATGAGTCACCTTTCGCAATATTTCCTCTTTGTCAGATTCTTTTAATAAAACGTCGTCTATCTCCCTCGCCACATTTTCGTCAACATTATTCAATCTCAGAGGCTGAAAAATTAATCAAAGCGTACGTGATTGATTGAAATCAGCTACAGTATGTTTGTAAGAAATTTATTCAGGTATAATAGTTTTCGAATAACTTACCGCACCGGGTACCAGAAAGCTCGAGTGTATTTCGTAGGCCCACTTTCTCATCTCTTTGGCATTTCCCTCCTTGTACAAGTCTGTTATTAGGTAGAATAACTGTGAAATAAATGGTTCGGTATGAATAAAAATTGAAATATTTACCGTGTTTTGTTGTTGAAACAGATTTACGTTGTTCGTAAATTTTATTCGAAATCAAAAATCAAAAAAACCGATGAAACATCAAAATATCGTGCAAACAACTCACCAGGCTGGAAGGATCGCTGTTGGAGAGAACGTAGTTGATAAAAACAGCGAGATGGGCGTGATGCTCCCAGAGTCTCGAGAGGGACTTGAAAGGACCATGATCTTCGAGTTGGCCCTGGATAAAAGTAATATAAAGTTAATGCTTGAAAAAATCAGCACGAGAAGAAAAGTCATGGAAAGCGCAACTCCACTCACCACTTCTTGGTCGCTCATATCGTCATCCTCCATGGACATGATTGGCTGCTGAATCGGCGGTAAACCAGGGCTGTTCTCATTTAGTACAGCTTGTTTGACAGGCGAAACTGTTACAAAACTTTCGCCGATGCTCTGCACGAAAAACAATATGAATAGAACAAGAATTAGTAACGTCGTTCGAAGAGAAATAAGACCCAAACATGACCACGGTGTCCAACAACACAGGACTTGAAAATGCTCGTATTTTTCCGGTCACTGGACACCCTAAATTGACCAGTTTATTTTATTTTCTTCTTACGCACATCGTTTATCGTCGAGGATCCGTGATCAGAGGTCGATCCGGAGGACTGAGGATAAGGAGGTGGCGGAGTGCCTGGCGGTGTAATACGAGGTGGATCGTCCAAATCGATGCCACTATGTCGGCCAAATTTCGATCGTGACAGATCGTTCATAGATTCGGAAGCGATGAGACGTCGACTGGCTTCGGCAGGAGACAGAGCCGGAAGGTACGTTTTGTCGAGTTGCTCAGGGCTGGACTTGGTTCGTTGATGTTTATTTAGTGCAGCAGAGCCGAGATTGGCACCCTGAGAAAACTGTAGACACATGAATAAATCAGTTCATTAAAATGCCTGGATACAATGTTACACTGTATTGCAAATGTTTGCCGGTGAAATTGTTGTCTTGAATGAAATACATTTGGAAATGATAAAAAAGTTAGTTTGCATTATTTACAAATTATACATAGATTTACCGCGATCCTTGCGACTTGGGGAAAAAGGGCAGAGGGGCAATGGGAAGAATAGGCGCGCAGATTGAAATCACGAAACGTTGCACCATTCTATTTAGACTTAACGAAAGTAAGACAAGGACTTATCCTGTTGAAAAGGGTTTAATATTTGCTATTATTTACCATGTCAACTGGATTTATCGAACTTTAGAAACTCGTGGCGAGGCAATATTTCAGATCGTATCAAAATGGAAAAAGAACAGGTGTGAAAAGAGGCCAAGCTCAACAATGCTAAAATTAAAATAGAGTTCCTGCCCGTCCCCTGTTGCAAAAGATGAGTAGCAAGTTTTAAACACATGACGTATGTACATATGTATAAAGTATACGATGTAAAGCGATATAAAGCGTACAATTTAATCCACCCGATAGCTTCGCTTCAATGAGAAAAAATTATTGCAGATCAATGTTAGGAAATGTAGAAATGATAAGCGATAACGTGTTATAAAGCGATATTTAATGAGAATACAAAGTATCGTTTGAACGACACGAGACAAAAGTGGTGGGCAACACCTGACGTTGTATGAAAAACTCTCCGATTAAAAATGACTGTTTAAACGGTGGTAATAAAATATATGGATGAAATGATGAAAACTTCCATCTGTAATAAAATTTAATCACGGTTCGGCAGAGAGTCGACGAAAGTCTGGATTGATTAGGTGATTAGGTGGCTACTTACAGAGGTAGGTATACCGTGACTGTTGGCGGGGGGCGTTAAATGGGTCAGCTGATGTCGCTCCAGGTCCGACTGGACAGTGTTGTGGGTATTTGACATTGGTGTAGGTCTGGGAGGAAGCGGAGGAGGGGCGAGATTTTGCACGGAGAGGGATTTCCGGGAGGGTAAAGGTGGCGGCACGTCGCTGGGAGGTGAGTAACGGTTTGGGGAAGGCGGAGTGTTTGTTACCAACGAGTAAAGCTGTAATAGAGACACAACAAAAAGCTGTTAGGCGAGGTTAGCCAAAAGCCTAGCTACGTATACAGAGACAATCTCACACCCTTGTTTCGCATGAAAAATAAATCACTCGCACGTTGCATAATATTTATTTATAACGTGTGTATGAAATTTTCAAGTATATATATTTATACGCGTATAAAAATCTTTGACCGACCAAACAAGTGAGGCGAGGATTACGAGTCATTGTTTCTTTAAACTTTAAAAATTCGTCTCTCAATCGTTCGATTAAACCACGTGAAAGATAAATTTTTATCCAAGCTTCTCTGAGTTAGTGTTAAGGAGCATGTAGCTCCGAACCTATGTACATTTATTTATTTACAAGAAGCAGCTTTCGTCGTTTGAAATACGGGGCAGAAATTTAAATAATTTCTAGTTATATTGGAAAACAAAATGAAAATGGAAAAACCTTCTTTTCCATGTACGTAGTCCAGAGCGAAGCGTATTAATTACTGAGTTAAAATGTGTTCTGTTTTTTCAAGAATTAATAAGAAAAAATATGCAAAAACCAGGAACGCACCTGACCGTTGTTCGTTATTGCTGTTAGCTGGTCCTGAAGGGTGCGAACCCGCCTTTCGGCGCCGACAAGCTCGGTTTGCCAAGTAGCAACGTTGTTTTCTCCTCCTCCTCCGGCTCCAGCCTTTGCCAAATTGTCACGTAACATTTGAAGATATTGTTGTTCTGTTTCCAGCATTTGCTGGAAGGTGTTTACCCGCTGTGTTTCCAGCTGCCGTAATTTCTCGTGCTATAAATTTTCAAGATCTACATTTCTCCATGGTGGTTCAACGGTTCTCCTAATTCCGGCATTTATTTCAATCAGAGTTAAATTTTTTTTTCTCGGTGTTGAACTATCGATTTATCTTATCTTTCAACGAAAATCAGTCGGATGAATTCAAAGAATGACAATTAGTCGTTTTTACTGAGATAAAATTAGTTACAGTTGTCACTAGAAGGTTGTCCAGTAGTGAGTTAGTCCATGTGCAAAGAATAAATAAACAAAAAAGCAAACAAACGAAAAAACTATTCCTACAATTGATCCGTTCGAATGACAACTGATACAATAATCGTCTGATTCGTCGCAGTACGTAAACATTAAAATAATATCTGAATATAAAGGAAAATATGTAGAAAAAGTAAAAGCATACAATATGTTAATATGCTGTAATAAAAGAAAAAGCATTACGTATTATACGTAGGTTGGAAAAAGAAAAGAAATGTAATAAAGAACAGGACAAAATCAAACAAATAAAGGATGTGAGTAAAAAATAATTTAACAGCAGGCCAACTGTATCAAATATTCAATATCGAAATACCTTGAAAAGACTAGGTTATTTCGAGATGAAAATATTTGCGGCATGAATGGAACACAGCGAAAAAGACTGTTCAACATAAAAATAATAAGCTAAAAAGGTATAATTGGAAGAAAATAAAATAAGTATTATAGGTATGGTGCAGTGGTCTTACGTTTCGTGGTTTCAACGGTGAGCTAGAAGCGTTCGGTGACCGTTGTGTTAGTGAAATATACGATATGGGATCGGAAACAGAAGAAGAAGAAGAAGTAGAAGGTGATGCTATGGTCGCGGGGTGAAGAAGATTTCTTTGAAGAAGGTGCCCGATGGCGCTCGCGGTCGGCTCAGATTTCGATCGATAGTCACCGCGCGATTTGGGACTTACGTCAACGGGTTGGGGGCCCGTTATCCGGGCCGTCGAAGGGGCGGCTCCGCAGGGTGCGGGGGCCGTCCAAGCACGATGAAGCGGTGTCGACGTCGGGGGCGAAGGCAAAGACACCATGCCTGTACCGCAGCCCGACAAGCTGACTGGCCTTTGGATCTGGTGTGCGGTCAAGGGGGACTGCAATCCCGTCGAGGGCTTCTGTTGCACCGTCAGAACCACCTGCGTCGAGGCTGCAAGATATTCATGAATGCATTATAAGGTACGAGATGAGTAAATTTCCAGCTGTGGTTACTATGCGGTTATTAACCCTTTGAGTCATAGTGGTAAGTATTCTAAGCACCTATTTTACAACCTATTTTTTGTATACTTAGAGAACTTTGAAGATATATTTCTTTGCGGTTTATTGCTATCTGCGACAGTATACTAAAATAAGTTTTCAATTCTCGAGAGTAATTATTGCGATATAATGTAAATTAATATTGTTAGAAACCAAATTGATTGACAGAAATCGTGAAAATTGAAGGAATAATTCATTTCCGGGAAAGTCACACCTCTATAAATTACAAGTTTTTACGGTCGTTGGCGACGAATCGGAAATCGGATTTTAAAACTCAAAATGGCGGATCAAATATGGCGGACCAAAATTACAAATTTAATCGAATCCGGAGAAAAAACACTGTTGAGGGGTTTTTGGGGTCACCGATTACGAATCTGAAATCAGATTTTGAAAATTCAGTATGTCGAAACCAATCAACAACCCCGATAACCCCTGCATATAGTTTTTTGACCGGATGCGATCAAATTTGAAATTTTCGTCTGCGATATAGGATCCGCCATTTTGAATTTTTTAAATTCGATTTCAGATTCGTTATCAGCAACTCCAAAACCATAAAATACTATCTTGTTATAAAAGTTGACTAAGCACGAAAATCGAAAAATACATCTCTGGGTACAAAATGAAAATGAGTTTTGTTGTTTCAACCAGAAAATTCAATAAGACTTAATATTCTTTTCGATAACGGTCACTCGTATTACATTTTCTAGTAAACATTGCGATGGATTTGTGTTAATTAATTGAACAATAAATAGATGATAAGGGTTTATTCAACTGAAACGTTCTAACAGACTAAAGCAAGATAGATTTGATGTTGCAATAACCAGAAAATTAAGCATGGAGAACTATAATTACAGTAAATAGTAACTTGTAAGATATTTCCATCACTGCAACAATATTAATATTACTTAAATTTTCTATTGCTCATTGAGAAAGAAACTTGAAAAACGTCTCTTTGGAGTGTTCCTGCATTTTGGGAGAGATTCGCGATCGAATTAGGTGTCGCTTTATGTGAAAAAAGTTTGAAAACACCTCTGCAGAGGGCAATGGTATGTACAAGGATAGAAAATTCGCACACTAGAAAACGACAAAATATTTTCGCGAGTGACTACTGGTTTAGATTCCGAGAATAGCACAAGCCCAACCGCTATGGCTGTCCGGTGTAATTTTGAATTTCTGACTCACAGACATAGCGCGACTCGTTTCAATATCGAGCATCCCAATCCAATTGATCGCAAAACATGGCTTATTGCACCCAAATATTGTTGTGAAAACAAACGTTGCAACGTCGCTGTTTCCAACATGCTGATCATAATAAATTCTATCCTCCAATAGATTCGCGACGGTGAATTATTACGCTTTCGAAAACGTTGTTCAATATACGAGGCTGAAGTTACCCGGTAACATTAAATGTATCGAAACGTTGGAAACAAAAATTATTATACAAAATCTCAGTTTCTCGATGCTGTATTAACCATTTACCAAATTTCAAGTAATCCTAAAGTTGCAAAACAACGACTGTTTCCAAATATGCATTAAACCTTATAAACTTCAGCCCGATTCTTCAATACTCTATATTTTACCGATCCGCAAAAGCATTTGTCTCTAGATTATTTTTTTGCACAATCAGGAATTGAGAAATCAACCTTGCCCCTTCTAAATTACATCTAACGAATACATATCGTAACGTAGATTAGATTTTCGCGTGTCGAACCGCGAAATTTAAATATTCCTTCACGATCTGAGAGCCGCTCGCTCTCGGCTTGAAACGAACATCCTTGGCAGGTATCCCTTGAACCGTAGGAGGTCAAGTATTCTCTCTCTTTTCATCCTGTTTGTGTTGTGTGCGAAGAAATTCGCTGCGCAAATGCGAAAGAGGGTCCGGTTTCAGTTGTTTGTTCTCTTCAGCTTTACACATTATACGCGCGCGTCATACATCATCGATGCAAAGCAGAAAATATTCACCCGATTAATAGGCAAAATTAATAACAAGTGGTTAAAGAAAAACCACAAACAATCCATCAATTTACCGCAATAAAATTCGACGGGGCTCTGATCCCAGGCGCGTTTCAAGTCGTAAGTTGTCGGAGTTCTCATTAGGAAAACGAAGATTTACCTACACCAGGAAGTAAAATTATTGGAAATATAAATAAAAATACACCAGTATTCGAGAAAAAAAAACTCCCACTAGGTGAAAACACTCGGTGTTTTCGGTGTAATATTTTTCTACACCGTTCGAAATATCATATCGTCATCCTTATGTTTTGGAAACTGCATAAACTAGTGGAATAAAAATTCGTAACGTTTTGTTTAGCGTCAGAGTTACTATTATTATTATTATTCTTATTATTATTTTATTTTTTCCAGAAAACGCCTATTGCACAGCGATTATTGCGTCAATGAAATTCGTGGTATGATTAATTCGCGCGACGCGATCGAGGAGTAAGAGATCGATAATGTAGATCCGGCGGTCCAGCCGCGGGTCGAGAGATCTACTACTGACGATGAGCCGGCAGCGCAAAAAGAGAGAAGCTCCATTGTAAGCTGCCTGAGAAATTGGTTTGGAAGTGGCGAGAGCAGCGCCTGCGTTCTTCGTTCTGAGAATCGCCGCCCCACGAATCCCGATGAAGCTGAAACTAGCGGCTTTCAGAGTTAGCAGCCAAACGTGTCAAACATTTTGGAAATAGAAACATAGAGTTTGATCTTATCCTCATAATTCTATGAACGTATCGATGGTTCAAGGTATTTCACTAAATTTTGTTTTTCGGACTTTACTACCTTACTCGAATGAACATTAGAACGTCTGACTGCTAATTCGAATCTCGCGGTTGCCTACGATGCTGAAGTTAGTAACGTTAGCGGGACGAAACATTGGGGTGGTGGCGCTAAAAAGTCACTATTCTCCAATTTTGTAGTGACTTTTGGCCGAATTTTGAAACATGAATTAGTTTTGCGCCTTATTTATATAACTCAACGCATTTCGGACATTCATAAAATTGCGATATTATAACGTTAATAATTTCATTCTTTTCGGTGTCTCAGAAAAAGCCCGAAGAAAATCCCTAGGGATTTTTTCTTTTTTTTTTGTTTCGTTGGTTTTTTTTCACCAACAAGATAAAAAGCGGTCGGAGAATCAATCACAGGTACCGGGTTAATAATATGAATGACGAGATTCGAATCATGTTGAAGTTAGTAACTTTAGCGTAACGATTCGTGCTGAGGAAAAACCGTTACTTCGCGATTTTGGAACTGTTTGAAATTTAGAAAAATCATAATAAAACAAAACATAATCATATTTTGCGATCTTGGTTCCTTCAAAATCATTGTAGTAAATAAGAAAGCAGTGATTTTTTTTCAACGTTTCGTTACGATGACGTTAACGACTTCAACCTTGCAGTTTCGAATGAGTTTTGACATGGACAGAATAATATCGTTCGCAGAGATGAAATAAATATTTGTAATCGTTTTATGATAAAAGAAAAATCTTAGCCCACATTTTACGCTTTCTTATTTTCAAAAATACTTAACGCATGGGTGGTTCGGAAAAATTATACGAGCTTATTTTACATACTCTGATATGTCCCAAGTTATACGGCCGGTGTTGCCTTTCATATGTTTGAAGAATTTCACTGGTATTTAGCGTTATTAGAAAGAAAAACAAAAAGTCTAAAAAAAATATATCCCAGTTATTACAAGTTCTAAGATGTACCGTTATATTATTATTACATTTTCCACGATATTACGATAATACACGTTAATATTATGTATACGTTGCATGAATTTTCGGTACACGTACTTCATAAACGCTCCGCGTTTTATTAGCGTAATTATTATACATACAAACCGGCCGTGAAAGCTGGCGAATTACG
Organism: Neodiprion fabricii; assembly: GCF_021155785.1. Taxonomy (NCBI): domain Eukaryota; kingdom Metazoa; phylum Arthropoda; class Insecta; order Hymenoptera; family Diprionidae; genus Neodiprion; species Neodiprion fabricii. The sequence continues at coordinate 19,968,087 of NC_060245.1, forward strand.
AAGAAACCCGAAATAACCAAGGATTATACATACGTCAATTTCCAAGATTTTCCAACGAGTTTCTATTTATTTGTTTCTATATTTCCCGCGACTCCGTGAGAAGATAAGAAAATCTCTCCTCTCTTCCCTTATAAATCGCAGCGATAAACCGAGCATGTACGACTATCCAAGCAAATGTCTAAAACGGTCGTTGAGAATAATCCGAAGAATTAACGCCACGGTGAAAAGCAGTAAGAGTAGATCGCGGAAATATTACGCGTTGAGTAAAATATTTTTCGGCCAATCCGCCGCGTTTATAGAAATTGGTGAGTAACGAACGACGAACGCACTTGTCCTAGAATTTAGCAGCGAAGGTTACGTGACGAAAGACGTTATGTATACCTATATGTACATACATATAGTTGTACACGTATTACGTACACACCTTGATGTTTAACATAAACATAGGATATATAATATGGTAAAATCATCATTCTCGCAATGATTTATTCACTCGTTATATTATAGATTATAAATAGAAATGAACGACGACAAGTGTCCGCGCAACGTTTGATAATAAACGTCATCGTGCTTACATGCCGCACAAGGCCCCGTATTACCACGAGTCCCAAAAAACACAGTGATAAACTGGTGGAGCTAGAAAATTTTTACGCAAGCACGAGAGTAGCGGAAAGGATGGGGGAAAAAAAAAAAAAGAAAGAACGGAGTACTCGAAATGGCTCGTCAATTTTCGCGAGCGTGATAACGAAAAATTTTAATTTTCTCATATTTTCAATTTTTCTGTCAGAATTTCAACTCCTACAGCTAGCTACTGATATTAAACAAATTCTAGTCAATAATAACAAAGATTCTTGTAACAGTTGAACGAGACTGAAGATTTTCAGTCGATGAATCAATATTAAGAATAATTCCAATCGAATAGTGAGAAAAATTAGATTATTGGATTAATAGTGTAATAAATGAAACTATTGAATGAGCCAGCGATTAAAAAGCTTGTTAGCAACTCGCGTTGAAAGCAATAAATTAGGGAAAAATCGATCGAGCGAAAAAACGAAATCGAGGCGTGCTAGAACGACGATAAAATAATTTTTTTTTTTTTTATTTCAAGGAGACGAGAGATCGAATCCATTATTGAGGCTAGGCGTTTTTAGAGTCTTAGCCTGGCCTGCCAGTTTCTCTGTGTGTACGCGGATTGTCCGACGGCTAAACAGACGGACGGATGGGCGAAGCAGTCACCGCTATTAACTCTCACGCTTACGTCAGTCTTGCCTTGCAGGCGAGAGTCTCACTCATACATGTGTCACTTTGTGCGTACCCGATAATAACAACAACAACAATAACAAACAAACAACAAAATAACGACGTAACCGCGACGCGAAATAGTCGTGATCGTCAGAACCGGAAACGCGATTGACAATTGAAGAAAAGAATGAAAAAAATGCTGCAAGTTTCATTTTTTGTTTTTTTTTTGTTTTTGCGTTAAATAACTATGCGGCAAAGAGAGAAGAGTCTTCTCCGTTTAGTTTTTAAATTCCCAATTGCAGGCGCTCACGGCCTTTTTTTAGTTTTTTTTTACGAGGATGACGAAGTTGGTAACGTTACTTTAACGATGCACGTTTAGGAAAAATCTTTACTTTGGAAACTTTGGCAATTTTCGAGATTTAGTAAACCGTGATAACGAGGGAAAAAACATTCTCTTATTTTGAAAAGTCGAATCTTTGAAAGCGATTTTAAAATTGTTTGATATAACGGTTTTCTTTCCCGATGTTTCGTTACGTTAAAGTTACCGACTTCCGTCTCATTGTTATTTTCTTTTCAATTCTCCACTTCAATTCTCCCTTCTTCTTGTTATTTTTCATCCTCAACTTTCCGCTTCTCGTTTTAGTTTGTCTTTTTTTTTTTCTCCGTCGCAGAGACGAGGCGTCGCCTTCGAAGGATCGCAGTTGGGCGTAATTACGTATAATTAATCCGATTCTTATTATCGACGACATGCTTACATTTGATCAGCTGGACGACGTCGGTGTGCGTTGACTGCATTACGTTGACACCGTTCACCTGCGCCAAAACCGTTATCATATTATTAGTTATATTAATTACATATATAAAATTTGTCAAATCAGAGATACAACACACACACACACACACACACATGTATACATATTTGCAAATTGATAATACATGTATTACATAATTCAAGTTTCAGATTACAGAGTGGCTGCAGCTGATCGACGAGCAGAAGCAGCGTGTATAAAGAACTGAACTGGGTGAATGCCAATAACAACGATCAACCGCGTCAGGATGTATAACAATGAGGAAAAAAAAAAAAAAAATTAAATAAGGATAACAATATAACGGTATGGCCGTCGATACTCTTCAGTCTATGGTATTTATACGTATGTATACAAATATGCCTGATCATAATTCCAGGTATAACAATGATAGAAGGATAATACAAGCGTATAAATCGGTGTTTAAATTGCGGTAGGGGAAAAAACGTCGATGCGACTGTACGAGTAAGAATTTATAAAACTTTACTTTCGTAACTGATTTGTTTTCTTATCTTTTTCTCTTTTTCCATCGGTATTATCAACTTTTCTCTGATTTATACGTGCGCGGTAGAGATAATTCTTGAAAGTTTTCACTCTGGTCCGAAACGCGTTGTGCGTTTAATTGTAAGATTAATTTTATAGTAAGATCGTAACAAACGAATTAGAAAACTGTCTTCTGAAGATTTTTAATATTGTAATACGGTGGGATTTTAATTTTCTTGCTTTTCTTTTTACGAATTGAGGGGCTAATTAACGGGCGAATTGTGAGAACAAAAACTATAATAATATTAAGAAACATAAAATATGAAATAAAAACTTCGCTTTATTACCTTTATTATTTTGTCACCAGAGTGAAGTCCCGCTCTCGCCGCCGCGCCACCTGCAATAAATCAATCAATCAATCAATCAATCAATCAATTAATTAATTATAACCGTATCACCATCGAGCATGACAATGTTATGTATTTATAAGCAGGCGTTCAAGCACGAAGAAGTTATAATGTAACGCGTCCGAGTCGGCGATATGTTAAAAAGTAAACAAATAACTGCAGGCGGTAGAATTTCTTGTATATTTGCAAAACACACCGCGAGCGAGTTTCGTTACGTATAATCATCGACCGACGGGAGTGAATTTTTTTCGCGCTATTGATTTTACACACGATCATGTGTATATGTTATATTAATTTGAAATGTTTCAAGCACAATTGAAAATGAAAATCAAGAATACATTTGAAGCGATTTTAAACGTCAAGTTATTAAACGCTGTACACAGATCGCGTTTATAATTAATCAATTGCTCGAGGCTTCGGTACATGTGAAAAATAAAGATACTCGCTTTGATTGTACCGTAATTTTTATACAACACGTGTACATTTTATTTTACATTTTTCACAATAATTAAATCTCGAAACAATGATTTTCGTTTCGTGTGCTTTTTACCAAATTTAACCCAATTGCATCGAAAAAAAATTTTAATTGTACCAAACGAATCATGATATGAGAGAAAAAAAAAAAGAGAAAAAAATCCATTTCCAATTTCCCACGACAGAGAAAACTGATATCTTCAACTTTTCCCACAGCGAAATTAATCCACGTTTTCGAGGGCGTACCTTCCTTGACGGATTGAACGTAGACGGGGTTGTCGCCGGAAACCTTCATCCCGTATCCTGCTTCGTCCTTGTAGACTACGAGGGTGGCGATCGGCGGGGGTTCACCGACTCCGCTCCCATTTCCACCGGCGGCAGCGGCACTGCGACGTGGACCACCGCTTCCATTCATCCCTCGTCCGTCGTCTCTCGTCTTACCTCCTCCCCCAGCTCACCTCTCTCGCCGGCAGTGCAACGGACGAACCGAGTCGCCTGCGTTTCGTTTCGTCGCGGAAAAAGAAGCAGAGAAGAACGATGAGACGGGAGAAAGAGAATAAAGAAATTTTAAAGAAATCAAAAAAATCTTCGAATGGAAAATCGACTTTGATTTTTCACTTTCCGAGCAACAAGTTTTCGTCGTCGTAAATGTTTTCATTCCCATCTTCCATCGGGTAACGAAGTAACAAAGTATAGTTTATCGCGACACGATGTTAAATAATCGTCGTCATCATCGTCATCGACACCTGCACACCGGTCCGAGAGATAAAGTAGCTCTGTAACTTATAGGTGTATATAGGTTTGATCATTCGGTGTTGAGAGAGTGAGAGAGATGGGAAGATTAACGTTGTTGTAAATTACGATTAGAAACGCTCGCGGTGTTGAGAAAACGAGGCGCGAACGCATAATAAGATAGTAAATGACTACAAGTGGGGACTTTTAAACAACGCCTGAACTGGTGGTGTAAAATATTGTAACTCGCGTCGCGAATATCTTTAACGTAGGGAAACGTGGGAAAAAAAAAAAAAAAATATCAAGTCGAAGAAAATTTGTTCGTTTACAATTGTCGAATTTTTTTTTTTTCTAACATTCACGAAACTATAATTTGGCAAAAAAATAATTGACTTGTAATTTAGAAACATTCTGAACTTGCAGAATATTAATCTTTCGTCGATACTTCGCGATACTGAAGTTGCTAACTTCAAGTTGATGAAAAGAAAAAAAAAACAAAAAAAAATCGTTATTATACAGTTTTAGAATGACTTTCAAGAAGTTGACTTTTACAAAGTGTGAAAATGTTTTTTTTTTTTGCTGTTATTATTTACTAGCTGAATTTTAAAAAATTCTACGGATGCGAGTGTGAACGATGTTTTTTTTCTTTTTGTGAATACATGCATCGTTAAAGTAACGTTACTGACAATGAGTTCGACCCGATCATCCGTCTCTCTGTTTTCTCCTTATCGAATAGAAGAAGGCGTGTTTGGCGCACAGCCGTTTTATAATACGGCTGCTATACCCGGCACCGAGTGCGTTAAATTTCTAACACAACGCACGCTGTCCGACTTTCGCGTTTCTTTGTGTGTGTGTGTGTGTGATACACGACGCAGCCTATCGCATGCATGGAGAGAATTGGTCGCATAAGGTGCAGGTGTTTCCACAAAATGGGGCGGGATTGAAATTCCGAATTTGATAAGTTGCGAATATTTCGATGACGAAACTCGATTAAGTAAGGAAAACAAACTTTGACGAAACGTCAGAGATTTTCAGATCCGTAAATTTCTGACATGGTGAAATTTCAGCATATTTTTATGTCCGGTATCCTGATCATTTTGATTTTCGGTTTTTCTCATTTTTCACACCCACTCGTCGAGTAAATCACGCTGTGCGAGTATATTTTAATTTGTCGGAACTTTGCTCTATCGGAACTTGTATTTCTTCTCGCACGAGGAAAACTTACGACGGGCAATTTGAGTACCTGTTATTAAAATTTGTCTATAAATTCGAACAATGATCTTTTCAGCTTTTCAGTATGATCCGGACGGATTTAGAGAATCTGTCGTACATATTTCAACTCACCTTAACTCAATAGTTGAGTCTTGTGAAAAAGTCAACATTTGTTACGTTTCTAAACCGGGAATTTGACTATATTCTATAAAAAAAATTCATATCCATTTCAACATTCGATGACGAAGAACAAGACAGCGCCAAGCCGAGCCGTTCTATAATCATCTGTACAAAAGACGATAATCTAGGAAAAAGTGTACGATGATAACCTACTAAAAATTTCTATACCAGAATTACGAGAGTGTCCGAATTTCTCTACTTAATCATTTCGCTCACACATTTTTCAACTCGATATATCAGCCTGAGTTTCAGGGTTACCGTGCACGAATCTAAAGTGAATCAGTATTTGATGATTTCTAAATCCAAGATGGCGGAATCAACATGGCGGATGTAGAATCGAAAAAACTATAAAGATTCGATGATATTAGCCGAAACTTGTGACTCGGGAGTTTTTCGAGTCGCTGATCACAAATATGAAGTGAGAATTAACGATAAACCGTGATAATTACTAGGGCGTAAAAATTTTTGTGAGTGAAAGGGTTAATCGTAAAATAAAATTGGTAGTCAGAGGTCGAAATTATATCGTGTTAAAGTTGGTAAGGTTATCGTAACGATTCCACGCTTCGTAAAAATCGTTATTTCGGGATTTTGGAGAAGTGAAAAATTTGAAATTCGTTAAACGGTATTCAATGAAACAAAAAATACTCGATATTTCTCAATCTTAGTTCCTTCAAAATCATCGTTGTAAAAATAAGAAAATAATTATTTCCACCATATTATATATATATATATATATATATAGACCTTGAAATTGAAAGTGTGTCATTTTTTTTTCTTTTCTATTTCATTGTTCGTAACTGCACGATTAGATATTACCTAACTAATCTATATGTGACGATAAATGCGCCAAGGGGAAAGAAGTAAGTATTTAAATAAGTAAGCAAGTAAGTAACGGGCCATTCATTAATTACGTAAGGACGATTTTGGTCATTTTTGACCACCCCCCCCCCCCCCCTGCCACCATGTAAGGGCACATAAGATTTCTTAAACTCTTCCTCCCCGTCTTACGTAAGATTCTATCTAGTTTTTCCGAATAATTAAAATAATATCAATAAACGGGAGGAACGTACTATAATTTTTATTTACAAGATCGAAAAGAGAGTACAAGAATAAGTTTTACTTCCCCCCCCTGCCCCTCGCCAAGATAAGGGCACGCATACATTTCTTTACCCCCCCCCCTCCCCCTCGGGACCCTTACGTAATTAACGAATGGCCCCTAAGTCATTAATTACATGCACACGTAAGACAACGTCAAGGTCGTTTCGACGAATCGAATCGCGTATTCTGTTGGCTGCGTCGAGTCGTCGTTCCTCGACGAATATTCGTATAATTATCACCGTCGTGTCTAAATTGACGTTTGTTAATTGCTGCCGCTGCTTCGGCTCGATCGTAGTTTGAAAAAAATCAGCTGGTTAACCATTCCTTGACGCAAAAATTTATTATCTTCGCTTGTAACGTGACCGACGCATCAAAAAAAAAAAAAAAAAAAATTGATCGCGAAAGGTTGGTTTGGTTGCGAAAAACTTTTGATGACGAAAAAATTACTTACTAATGAAATAAAATATGTATATTTAACGCGATCCATATTCCTTATCGCAAAAATGTCGCGCAGCAATGCGCCAGCAGCATTTCCGGATGCAACAAAGAGAGAGGAGGTAAAAAGAAAAACGATATGGAAGAACTGCTGCGACAATGAATTATAAACAAGGGAAATTTTTTTTCTATTTTTTTAAGGAAAAGAGACGAAGAAAAATACAATCGTGTGTAACGAGTGATATACAGACGTTTATGTTTACACCGTCGCGAGTTGATCGCTGTTAGACGCATGCGAATGGATTATATTATTAATTGTTCTAGAAAAAGCCGAGGACGAGAAGGATGGAACGAGTGTAGTATACCTATAACGCATGTGCTGAGAAGAAGATTGAAAAGAGAAAGAAGATTAATGTAGAAACGTACGTAGCTGTGTAAATATTTAAATTCCCGATAGATAGAAGAGAAGAAGTGGAAAACTGAAAGAATAAGAAACAAGAAAATAAAGAATAAAAAACAAAAAACAAAAGACAAAAAAAAAAAAAAAAACGAACAAACACAGCCAAGAGAGGAGACGACGATAATTGTCCGCGAAAAATTAAAACCCAGGGACGTCTGCAGCTGTGCGGTGCGCGTGTTTTTTTCGACGTACGAATTGGAAATAGAAAAATAAATAAATAAAGTCCGTGTGGCGATAAAAGTAAACGAATAAACGTTCGGTCGGGATATAATAAAAGAGACGGAAAAAAAGTTTAGACGCAGTGAGGTAGGCATTACACGGATAAAGGGAACGAGAATTGGAAAAAATTATAGAGAGAGAAAGAAACAAAAAGAGGATAAGAAGGATTTCTCATTCAAGCCCTTCGAATCGTAGTGATAAGTTATATTTTTTTTCAATATTTGGAGAACTTTTAAAACATATTTCTTTGGCGTTTTTTTAGAGAGTAATTATTGCGATATAATTTAAATTGTTATTGTTAAAAGGAAATTGAATGATTCAAAAATCGTGAAAAATGAAGGAATAATTAAATTCCGAGAAATTTATTCCTCCACACATGTACAAGTTTTTAGGGTCGCTGATTACAAATCCGAAATCGAATTTCAAAAATTCAAGATGGCGGATCGAATATGGCGTGAAAATTTCAAATTCGATCGAATCCGGAGAAAAAATACTGTCCAGGGATTTTTGAGGTCACTGATTACCAATCTGAAATCAGATGTTGAAAATTCAGTAAGGCGAATCCGAACTGCGACCTCGAAAACCCCTGCGTAGAGTTTTATTGCGCGTATTCGATCAAATTTGAAATTTTCGTCGGCCATATTGGATCCGCCATCTTGGATAAAAAAAATTTGAACTCGGATTCGTAATCAGCGACCCGAAAACCGATAAAATACCATCTCGTTGCAAAAGTTGACTCAGCACAATAACGTGTGACTCAAAGGGTTAAACGCGCGTTCCAACGTAAACAACTCACCTGACAACTATACCGAACTAGGAGGAGTCGACGGCAGATTGTTTGTTATATTATTTCACTCCGAGGAATAACGGTCGATATGCAAGGGAGACACGCGTTCCAATTTAGCGCGAAAAAGGGTCGAGGATAAAACAACGACAAAGGAGTCCGAAAAAACAGGAAACCCGCTGACTCTTCTGCCACGGGATGCGTTCGTTGATAATGTTGTGTGCAGGAAAGCGTCCTCGGGATGAGGAGAAGACGGAGGAGGAGGAAGAGGCGAGACTCGTACGCGTTTGTGCCGCCCATAAAGAAGAAGAAGAAGAAGCGACGTTTGCGTGTGTTCGAAGTGCGTCGACTTTTCTAGCCCACGTAACTCGGTCTGCGGCCTGCAAAGTTACGGCCGATTATTTCGACAAGATTCGTTGTTTTCAAGACGAAGACGACGACGACGACGACGACGATGTGCGGATTAGGAGAAAAGTTCGGGAATATCGTGATATCTGTTGTAATAATAAAAGCGAATGATATGTCGGTAAACACCGATTAGGTTAAGCCGCGTACGCATTTGTGACAATTGACAGTCGACGACAATGCGATGACAGGCTAATCCGAGTACCGTTACAAGACTGTTAATTAACGGCGGAGGATCAGTAAATACCAACGTGCGGAGTGAGGAGAAATAGGGTTGAAGAGACTGTTTCATTATTGTAAAATCTGAGTAGCGCTATGCGCTCTTTTTTACCTTTCATTTAATCCAGTGACAGCGTTTTTCGATGTTTTGAATAACGAGCAGCAGCAGCGGAATCGTCCTGCAGAACCAGCCTTGTGAATCACAGTGAGTTTTGGTCGCGACGAGGAGTGGAATATGATCGAAGGTTTAGGCCATAGACACTAGGTTTCTCTATATCTTTTATTGAGCGCACACTAGTATTTAGCAAGAATTATTGTTGCATCGCTATAACGTAAGAAAAGAATCCGCGCTAACATGACGCTCCTTGACGCTGACGAATAATTATCATCGTCGTACACTTTTTACAACACACTTTCACAGCACATCAAAGCAGCGCGTAAGTATCTATCCTGAATCCCTCTACGCCTGCACACCCGGTTATACGTATACATGCATTGTATCAAAATATCTGATTATAGAAAATTTCACGACACTGAGACTCCCTACGGTTACAGTCACTTCGTCGAAATACTATCCGCTATCAAGGCACTCCGTTCACCGCTGGATTAATCTTGTTTAGGTCTCTTCGACTTCGCTGTGTAAAATGCACTTTGAATCGAACAAAAATACACCACTAACAAGTGTCAGCCATCTTGTATCTGCTCCCAGCACAACCCATCGTCCCGTCGTGCATTGCGCCGACTGGTACACAGACAACGGGGGGATTCGAGGTCCGGCATTTGAATCGTTTGTTTCGTCGGTAACTTTGGCATCAGCTTTATAATTTCGGTAGAGAAATTCATCGTATCTGCGCATGCATCCGGTGCACGTATTTTAAACAATGACGATTTAAAACAAACTAACGACGAAGGAATTTTTATTAAATAATTAATCGAGGCAAATCTACATATATACAGTTTGCTATGATCGTTTACGAATCAAAAGCCGATATATACGTATATGCATGAGTTTTCAGTGTTCAATCCACTGATACATGTGTATACATATATCAGTGGTTCAATCGCAGTAGCTGTTTAGTAATACCACTAGCGTTAGACTGTAGACTGCCAGACTTATACGAAAAAGGGGTTGCCTATTCTAACGGGGTTGAACGTGTTTTATGGGGTTGCACGCAAAACGGCTCTTGTCGATAAAGAAGCTACCGGATCGCCAACACAGTTTCTTATGGACCAAGACTCACTGACTCGCCGGGTACCGATCTCAACATTTTCCCAGGGGTAACCGTATTTAAATTCTTCCGTCAACGCAACTAGTTTAATGCTCGAATCAATTACGTCATGGAGCAATAGTATTCCGTCTCGAGTTGCGTACACCAATAAAATTGTCTGCGGACTGAGGCAACACCGTCAACATCGCATTTCAATGCGTGCTTAGCTTTATAGTCGATTTTCCATTATAGGTATGATCGGTGCTCGGCATTCTTTTGTTACGCGTAATCGGTGCTATCGGTTTGTACACATTTCGAACGAAGTTATATCCAAATTACAGCTTATTAACAATTCCGAATCTTGTCGAACGAAAATACGGTTGAGGGTAAGTAATAACATTGCACGTTCAATACGCGTATTCGTTTCATTTAATATAATTAAATTTAAAACCGTACAACGGCGAGTTGTGAAAAGCCAAAGTTTACAATAAAAATTGAAAATCGCCGATAAACAACGAGTCTTACGAGCAATTAAATTCAACTGCGGCAAACGCTGCAGTTGGATATTAAACGATCGTAAACGTCGTTCGCGATTATCTTTTTCGCGTTAATTAATATTGCATAATGCATGCTGCGCGTGACTTTTATACGTTGAGTGCAAGTTCAGCGATCTGCGGTAAACACAATATTTCCACTTAACCGATCTTTGGATCCCAATAAACGGCATATAATCGTTCATCGCCGCTCTGACCTCGGCGCGATAACGATAATAAGCGAAATTCAAAGAGACCGCATTGGCTATAATCCCGCGGGGGTGCGCGGAATCTAATTAAGATATTCGCAATGCCGTTCGTGCTGCACTTACTAATGAGACGCTGCAGCGGCTATTCGGAATAGTTCACGATCAGACAGCGTAGCGACGAGCAACGCAGCTTCAATTTCGCAACCGGTTACCTTTTTTCGATGAATTATCGGAACAGCGTTGAAATATAGCACAATATACTACACGATATCAAGCTGTAGCCGAGACACGTTGTGATGACACCGTTACGAGAACAAACATGGCCGCCCTGCATCGCAAATGTCAAGATACGGACGGAAAACATCCGTTCGTGTTGTTCCCTCTTTTACATTGTCATTTTGACAGTCACGTGATCTGTCATACTGTGATGCGGTAGAGAAACTGAGCGGAAAACGGTTATAAAAATTTATAAGCGAATAATACCTCGTCAAAGAAGTTGCGGATATTGGTTAAGTCCGGTATTGCGGAATAGTTTGATAAGCAATATATAAATAAAGGCGATATTATAATAAAATATACTTATTTGCAATACGAGGCCTTTGTTGACTCACAGTTTTCCTTTATCTGCTACACAGGTAAAAGCTGTGGTCGTCAAACGATAGAGGAGCAAAATGCAAAGGTCGATTCATTCCATCTCAAGTGATTACACGGAGATTGTCAGAAGGCTGCCGTTGAGGCTGCGCTTTGCCTATGGTGTGGGCCATGTAATGAACGACATTTGCGCCTCCATGTGGTTCACGTATATTTTGGTATTTTTTCACTCCGTACTCAAGTTTAGCGCCGCGTTGTCCGGAGTCGTAATGCTGATCGGTCAGGTGGCCGATGCATTGGCGACGCCTTTTATCGGATTGCAATGCGATAGAAACGATGATTTCTGGTTGTGTCGTTACGGAAAGAGAAAAACTTGGCATTTGTTGGGTAAGAGAAGAAAGCGCCGCACTGTTCCACGGATTTCATAATCTTTTCATTCTGATTCTCGCACAGGCACCGTCGGTGTGGTTTTTTCGTTTCCATTCATATTCTCGCCGTGCATAAAGTGCGAAGGATCTCACCAGTGGGCTCAATTAGTTTATTATGCCGGTTTTGTTATCATATTTCAATTCGGCTGGGCTGCCGTTCAAATATCGCATCTTTCATTGATTCCCGATCTAACGCCATCCGAACACGAGAGAACAGAACTTACAGCAATTAGGTGAATACTATTTCCGTAATCGCATTCTGTATATATTCGTAATTAGAAACGTTGCAAAGTTTCAAGCTTTTACAGTTTTTCAGAAACATGTCACCATTGCGTAATTAGCATTTGATACATTGCTCACGGATATCATTTTCTATTTGCACAGGTATAGCTTTACCGTATGCTCAAATGTACTTGTTTACTGCATTACTTGGGCAGTCCTGCACATAACGAGTGACACCGCTTCAAATTCTCAGATCGGACCAAAAGATGCGCCTCATTTTCAAACAGTGGTAATAATCGGATTGGCAGTTGGCGCTTGGGCATCGTTAATATTTCATATTTATGTAAAAGAACAAGGAACCAGCGATACGACAGGTAGATATTTTTCTAAAGTGTTAAAAGAGTAATGAATAATAGAAATTGACCAACGCGTATGAATTTGTCCATTACAGGACCTCAAAGACGCAACACGAGATCTGTCGGTACTATACTGATGGACATTCAGTTCTATAAAGTAGCCGGTGTTTACATGCCCACGAGACTGTTTGTTAATTTGTCACAAGTTTATATACCATTGTATTTACACGACTATTTGAAAATGGTAGCAACATCGCTGGCTGTAGTACCGCTAACGATGTTTCTCAGCAGTTTTATAACTTCCTTAATAATCGAAAGATTGAACACAAAACTGGGAAGAAAAGTATCTTATTTCATCGGAGTAATGCTTGGATTGACTGCGTGTGTCTGGATTCGACTTGGAAACGGCAAAATGTATACCACGTACGAAATATACCCGGTCTCCATGCTGCTTGGTAAATTTGACCATTTTTTATGGCTTGCAAATTATAACTGGTATGGTCAATCTTTAATTTTTAATTTTCTAGGTGCCAGTGGCTCGGTTATGCTCGTCACTAGTCTTGGGATCACTGCCGATTTAATTGGCCAGAGTTCGGACAGCGGAGCATTCGTTTATGGAGCAATGAGCTTTACCGATAAATTGAGCAACGGCTTGGCTGTGATGGCGATTCAATCAATGCAAGTAGTTTGTGATAAAATAATAATAATAGTAAAATTTATTGAGTGCTCTTTGCATTATTAATTACATTTCCTGTCTCTTAATTCCAGGAAGTGCCTGTCCGACTGTCCGGCTTATTACAGGGATGTTATAATCTACGCCTGTGGTGGCTCCGCTGTCTTTGGTCTAGTCATGGTACTCTTGATGAAGCCTTTTGTTTACGATGATGGTAATGATTTCATCGATTACAGTTTTCCCAATAATAAATCATTTGATCCATCAATTTCTCCTGATTTTATACTTTTCTGTTCCAGATGACAAAAATTCGATGATATCAGCGACGACGAATTCCAAAATTATAGATGAATGATGAGAAATTAATGCATTAGGAACTTGTACTGGAACGTCGGATATATTCTTAAATTATTTCTTCTTAAAACTAAAAGTGCTCGGTACTCGTGGGAGTATGAAAAATGAATCTCCTCTACTGGGTTACATTTGGCATACTTGGTGAGCCGACAACGTCAATTATATCTGCCTTAACTTCTGGTTCAACTTTTGGCAGTAGAGATGGCGGAATCGTCAGAGTCTGGGGAAATTTGAACAAATATTGTAATTTTAATATTGCTAAGTTTCAAACATATCAAAGTAGTCTCGAGCTTAGATTCAAACAACGTAGAAACGATTAGATTCTGGTTTCTAAATTCATCCTCACCTTGCCAGGAGCTAGAGCCTCGTACTGATGTCTCAAGGATTGTAGTTCGTAGTCGCAGGTAGCTAACGCACCCTTAAGCTCGTAATGCAGCACAATGTCGCTACGTAGTTCATTGAATTGTTGACATATCTGTTCCGTTGGAGGCGGATTCAGTTCTGTAACAGCCGAAAGAAAGGAGAAATGTCAAACGTTGTATTTATGTACATATGAAATAATAATGTATTTTCAGTGAATGATAATCGAGTAGGTAAATTATTCAGGCTTACCTAGGTGAAGTTCCGTCAGCATTTGTTCTATACTCTTCATTTTCTTTTGGCCAAGACTGCTGGGCAGTTTGATCCTTTGCGAACGAAGGCTTACGCTGCTATTTTTGAAATCTGGAAACTTTATTCCAGCCGACTCGACCACCTGAAAATTCCAAATTCATAGCAACAAATAGCAACGCTTTGAAATTGGGTCAGTTAATTATATACTTACGTGAGCCGAGTCGATCTTTGTAGGTCTATTTCTATTAGAGTTATTATTTTTCTTCGTTGATTTTCTCTCAGTCTTTCTGGGATCAACCTGATGGTCAGCGGCCGTAATAAGTTTTTGCAAATCTTGCGTTTTACGATCCCTCTCTTTTTTCCGCTGTTCAATTTTTCTCAGCTCAGATAGCAAAGTTTGTTCCTCTTCGACTTGCTCCGGCGTTCTTTCAAACAATTTCTTCAGCTGTTCTTTCCGCCGCTTCTCATGCTCCGCATCAAACGTGTAAACCTTATCGTTGTGAGATTTGGCTCTCGTTAAAGCACCGCACACCTGATAATATCTGAAAAAGTTGAGGGATATCAAAGCTTTTATTGAATAACTTTTCAAAGGCTGGCAAGCATCGTTCTAGCTCTTCGCACATTCGATACCCAAATGCAAAACATGTAAGTTCCCCTTCCAGCTTACCGTTCCTTCAAATCCTCAACAGATCTGTCGGGAAATTTATTACGATCCCATCTGTCTTTGATTATAATAAATCTAAGATCGAATCGTCGGCAGAGATCGAAGAGGTGGTCAGTTTCGGAGCGAGTCCATCCGCTGGTGACCAAATGTTGGACGTATTCTCCGTCAGTATAGGATGGGATTGGAACTTTCTTATTGAACTTGGCAAATGGATATTCTTTGCCAGCATCCGCGACTCGGCGCCAATGGTGAAACACCGCACCATCCGTTCTGGCTGGATTTGTGAACGGGGTCCATTTCCAGGGTCGCACTTTGCGCATTCCGAGCTTGGCTTTCGTCTGCTTGTAGCCTTTGCCCGTGTCTGTTGGAAACAGAGGTGGAACGTCATTGTTGTCTTTGTAGAGGAGAGCGTAGACCTCTCGGTGCATTCCCTCCGGCCTCTTTGGCACTTTGTACTCATATCGTTTCTTGTTTTTCTTGTCGACACCAAAAATTGCCTCCTTTGTAACCTCTGGCACGGCCGGTACCTCGATGTCCAATATATCGCGTACATCTGCCATTTTTACTATTCAGTTAATGTAATCCTCAAAACTTTTGAAAGCCAAGTCGTTCAGGTCGAATACGCAAAGCCTGACAGCATTACTGTCAGATGTAATTCAGTAGTTGTGATTTCGAAGAGGTTAACTCTCACTCATCGGTGCCTCGTACACTTGATTCGTTCACAAAGTATTGACTGATTTCAGTCGGTAATTATCAAAACGAGAAAATACTGATATTATAAACCAAATTTCACTTTTTTTACAAATTTATTTACACATTTTGCCAGGATATATACATCAGGGGACGCGAGCTCGCGTAAAATAATGACAGCATTGACGACTGGATTACTTACACCATGGCTGGCTCGGTGTTGGATCAAGCACGTGGATAACTGGCTACAAAGGTAAGAAAACTAAATAACGAAGCAAAAATCTTTCGTCATACGGCTACAGATAGCGTGGTTAAATATTTCGTTCAGTGAATTTTTCTCGGGCTGGATTTTCACGGGCAGCAAAATATGCCGCGGTAGTCTTAGGCTAGAATTTCATTGGCAGCAAAGCAGCAGCAATTCGCTAAAAGTTAACTTGCACTTCCAACGCAAGTTTTTCCTGCTTGACGTTCATTCGTACGTACTGTCCGAACAGCAGAGCAGTAAACGCAAGGCATTTAATGGGCATCGCTGTTGCTACGTTAAATTACTAGGTAGATGTAGGTAACATCTAGTAAGTTACTAGTGATACTGCGAAGCGAAAATTGTCCGTGAAAATGTGTCGGGAACGGCAGCAAAGCGCTGCCCGACAAGCGGTTGTCCTTTTACTATACGTATGTAATACCGTAGAGACACGTTATACTCTATTTGTTTAAATAATGTCTTCATACGTTAAGAAGAAACAAGGTTCACAATTTTTCTCATATTCTTCATTCATTTCTACGCATATTCCATTTCGCTGAAGGTCGTCAGCGAATACAAACTTACGCCTGACACCCCGAGTAGCCCGCGTCTCTGCGCATTCACTTCGCGCAGCTCGTCAGCGTTGTCTAGAACTGACCGGTCTGAACTTGCTTCCGAGATCGTCGCGTTGCGCTGCGTTATTCGCTTTTGCGCAGTCCAAGGAAAGACACGCTTGCCGATAGTTCAAAATATATACCCACTATATTCATCGGTGAATAACACACGATCAGCAGCGTGACCCAAAGAAAATAACGAGTTATTAAAGTATAAACAGCCTGTGAATATCGGATGTGAGTTTTGTGTCCCGTGTTCTCATTGTTTGGTGCAACTTCAGCTTTGAGTGATATAAAGCCTTCTCTCTCTGTGTCGGTGTTGTTTTTTTTTTTTTTGATCGCTGCGCTAGTTTACGATAAATGCGTAGTTGCATTGTCAGCACGTGTTTACTGTTGAACTGATCAGGCAGCCAGCTACAACACAGAAGGTCAGAGTGAGTGTGGAATCAAGTGTTATTACGCTGCAGATTCTTATTATTTGATTATAGCTGTATAAAGTTTTCCGAGACAGCTTATTGACGGATTGGTATTTCTGATCGTCTGCGGATTTTTGACTACATACACGCGTTTTCTGACGACGAAATGCCACGATAATGTGCTGTTTTCTTTTTTACATCTTGATAAAACGGACCTTCCGGTATGTGACCGTTCAATTTCACGTTTCAGATTTTAGATCGCGGATTAAATTTCTCAGGTGGATGATAAGTGAATGTTTATGAAATGCAATTGTAGCGTAGTGATCATCGCGTGATACTTTTTATTGACAGTGGCGTACTTTGTATACAAATAAAAACTTATCGATCGGAATGCTGGTCGAATGAAAGGGAGTCTCGGTCGGTCACACTATTGTGGAAGAATAAAAAATAGGTACATGTTTCGGACAATTTTTGATTATATTATCACGCTAATTTTATTTCGAAAAATTTATCTTTCGGATGAAATGGATTGCTATTCAGTATTTGATTATATTCTATAAAAGCAATCGCAAATTTCTAATGGTGCGTGTATTGAATTTGGAAAATGAAATACGAAGAAAATGTCATCTCTTACCTGATTACAGGTACAGACTACATTGCAGCACTATTGATGATACTAGAAATTATTTGAAGGAAGTGACCTGGCCGATGGATTTTTGAGTTCAAGGTGAAAAGTAAACCATCCACTTCTGTGAATAAAAGTGAAAGGTACGGAAATGTGATTTCGAATTATAATGTTCCTTTTGATGGCGAATCATTTGATTGGTTAATCTTGACTGATGTCGAACACTGCTCACTGATTTATTCAATACTTGTGCTTATTTTATCAAACTTCTATTATTCGTTTCTACAGTTTATTTATTGATACATCGGATACCACTAAATTATTATGAAATAAACACTATTTTGATACAAAGAGTCTGTAGTAACACAGATTCTAATCCAAGTCTACATTGTGTGAGTAAAATTTTGTTTTGTTCTTATTGCAGTGTAAACTGTGCGTCGCTTCACTGTTCTTCCTCAGATGCTGCCAGAACTACTACTTGTAAAGCGTGGAGCATCCCAGAGGAGGTAACAATGCTTATTTTAATTATTGTTTGATAATCGCAGCTCGTACATTCGAAGTAGAACTTTTCTCTTTGCGTAACATGCATTCAATAAATATGGAAGTAGACAAAAGTAGTAATTAATTTAAGAGCAAAAAAGACAATATTCTAAATTAACTCTATTTTCCTTTTTTGTTTTTTCCAGATTTAAGCAGAGACTTCCGAGTAACTCCTCCATTACTCGGCAACGTTGGTTGGTGAGTTTGCATGTGTTTAGGTTACGGGTATTTCCCTGGGTGTCCTCTGTCACGTGGCGTGGCGGTAACAATTTTTACACAAATCTTCGATTTCTTAGTTGCATGGATAGGCTCATTCGCGATTGCAACGGTGCTTGACTTTCAGCCGAATAATTTTTTTTCTTGCAATTCTTTCTACCATAGCTTAATTCACGTTAGAAATTTTGCACGTTGCTAAAAGCGGAATGAGCATCGCGGCAGGTAGCCATCGCTTACTCGGCGCTCGCGATGACGAAGTGTGTTTAGCTTTAATTGATACAACAATTTATTTTGAGTTTACTTATGACGTCGCTTAAGCGGTGGATTCACCTGAGGTTTGAATTTCCAACTATTCTTCAATCGTACTCATATGATTGTTTGATTGATAAAATTCCAAAGTCTGGCATAATGTAACTCAATCGAACAGCTTGTTATGTCTGGAATCATTTTTAATTTTTCACAGCCAACAAGTATTGCTCAATTGCAGGTTTAGCTCGCTTAGAAAAATACGAATTAACGTACAGGATGTTTCTAATCCATTTTACAAAAGGTTGATGTACCGATAGTCTGCCAAAATTTACTAAAATAATACATACAATTTTACGGTTGGCGAGATACAACCGCGATACTTCATTCTGACAACGAGTAGGCAGACTACGATATAAAAACATTTTGCTCCCAACAGGTAACCAACGAAAATGTAAGTCAGTGACCACGGCGCAAATGATGAAGAATGGTGTGTGTTGGAAAAAATGGAGAATCGTTTAGATCGAATATAGGTAACCGGGTAGGTAGGTGGACGTTTTGGGATTCGTCGCGGGGCTTATGCATGTGTGTGTGTCTCTCTTTTCCGTTGGGTGGTTCCGTTGGGAAACGGGTAAGGGTAGGAAGGTCGCGATGCACCGTGATGTTACTAACTTTTGTGATTCACAGCGTCAAACGATCACAGTGACTTTCCTCGTAGAACATATAAAAAGACTTGGTGTAATAATCTTCGGACAATGCGTACGCTTTCAAATTTTAAGGAGGTTTAGTTCCTCTTTTCTTGTCATTCTGCGACAATTTTTCAGCTGTTCAATTTGATTATTCAGTCATTGTTAACAATTATTTCATTTGATTGATCATTGTGATCGTCTGAATGGGCAAAACGCATCTCTGGATCATCTATCGCGTTCCGTGGTACGCTAGATGGGGAGAGATGCTGAGCTCGAAGACTTCGCGTCGAAGAGGACCGCCGACCGCCACGCCACACAATGCATGCCTTCCCATCTCCCTCCCGGAATTGATTCGCATCTGTAAACAACAATCCGCATCGCAATGTGTCGGATTCAAAAAAACGCAGATGCGGATTGGATCTCTACAGAAATTTGCGACAGTTCCTAGATATTTAAGGATTCTTGACTGATTAATCGGCCGTGCGTTTTCCAGGGTGGCGATAGACCTCGAAAAACGACAATAGTCAGAGAATTTTGTCTTTCGGGAAAAGTCAGGAAATTATGATAGACCTTAGGGAAAAATGTACGTTTTTATAAATCGTTTTCAAAGTTTAACCATTCATCGTAAAGTCAGTTAAGCTAACTTTCGGAAATGGTATCCTTCAATTTCGCATTATTCTTGTGAAACGAAGCAATAGTATGTTTTTTAAATCTAATTTTAAATATTCAAGGTGAACAACTTATGCAGCTTTCGGTCCTAAAAGCTGCCCAACATGACCTAATTTTCGTACGTAAACCTCAGGGAATCCTGCATTTTTTTACGGTAAAATTCCGGGAGTCTAATGTTTGCAAAATTGTCGCTACCCTGCTATTCGCACGTAAATTGATCAAGGGAATCGGATGCGCTTTTTGCGGCGTGGACTTAATACCACGTGGTTCTAAGTTTTGGCCGAAAACTGTAAGTACGTGGACTAACTTTTTCTGTGACACTAGTGGTCTTGTTTTTATATGGTACATGTTTTTGATGGGTGCTTTCCATTTATTAACTCAAATTGACTTGTGTCGCTATTCCTGGTGTAACCGGCCAATCTGGGCAAAGGAATACACCAGAAATAGTGGCACAAGTCGACTCGAGTCAGCAAATGGAAAGCACCCGATATTGGACAAAAGTGTCATGATTCTCTACACAAAAATACCACTCGACGTCACTGAAGTGAATGAGCCCATTTCCTTCTTGCATTCAAATACTCGAGCTTATACATATGGAGGTAGCATCCGAATTTTCGAATGCGTGACCAGCTAAGGGTAATATCAGTATACTCTGTCTCTCATGTTCTGCACCATGATTGGTGGCCTCATCGAACGGGCGTAGGCTCATAAAATCACAGCGCATAGCGAGAGATACAAAGTGTACTCACCTAATCACGCCTCCACATTGTAAAGGAATGTTGAATAATACCTTGGGCTTCCGGCTAACTTGTTCTCGGTCCGAAACATGACGTATCATTTCATGCGGTGTTTTACCGTAACTGAAATTAATACAACTCTACCTATTTCTGTGCATTGATAGTGTCATTTTGTGTATCGGTCATAGAACTTTGGTGATTGTTTTCAGTCCCGAATTTCCGTAGTAACCGTTGGTTGTATGTTAATAGGAAAAGATTGTCACATAAAAAAAATGTGTGCAGTTCACACATGGTAAAAGTGAAACCTCTAGAAACTAAACTGCGAGAGAATGAGGAAAATGCAGTATCAGGAGTGAATTAATTATAGGGTTTATTTATTATATATAATATTAGTACCAGGTTTAAAAGTTATTTTACATTTCATTATTTCGATTCCATGTTTTTAATTTTAATAAAGACACGAATGGCTTATGGTAACTAAAATATGAAACAAATGCATTGGTTTGGATTTGATCAATATATCGTTGAAATGCAGCGTCAGTTACTGTTTTTGATCTCGTTCGTTATATTTCGTTACATCGATAGTCGTTTCATTTTATTTCATCGAGTTTCAAATCACTCCCGTGCTGAAGAAGTTTTCACATCAAAAATAAAAGTTCTTTCTCGTGGTCAATCAAGGGTGCATTCAAAAATTAGCTCCCAGTGCTGTCAACAATCTTTCATCTCTTTTGCGCTGTCGTGTTCGTGATTAGCTCTACACTCTTCCTTGGGAGTTTTAATTCTACCAGCTAGTTTCGGAACGCACGCCAAGTTACTGCTCCAATCGTAAATCGAACAATACAATTGGTTAAAATAATTATTTTTCACGTAAAAAAATCTTAACACAATATTCCGAATACCTCTTTTCCGCTTTTTTATTGTCCGTAAACTTGATAGTCCAAAGTCTGAACTTGGTTACGAATGGAACTTACAAATTTTCCCGCCATGCGGTGAAAGCGTTTCTTTTGAATCTCACGTACTCTATGCCCGCGTAGTGTCGCAAAGTGACACGTGGGCGTTGCTGTGCACCGTGATAGTACAGCTGATCGCGAGAGTTTAGTTGGTAAATTGTTTTGAGGTATAAAATAAGCCATAATATCGCGGCCGTTGCGAACAATTTCATGTTTGAACGGTGTTTTTATTTTATTTGATCGAAAGTCAACGCTACCGGTATTTTTTTCCGCATTTCTTCATAAACTGCGCTACACTACACATATTATCATCCGGTTGGCAATTGTTTCTGCGCATTTGATTTTTCTTTCCTCCCTTCTGCCCGTTAATCTTGCTTTTGAAAATATCATCAATTTGACAGTTGCTTCGTGTCAAGTGTCAAGGAGACGCCTGCAGCCATGATGGTAGGTGGTACCTGTTATCACTAGGATTGTTTTTCAACCGGTCTGTCATATGACCGTCATTTTATGACACAAATTAATCGTCCGATTCCGGATTAGCAAAGTACAGGTCGTTTTTAATTCAGATTTATCGTTGAAACAATATGTTCTTCAACTTGTTCCAGGATGGAATATGCGATTCGAATGATATATTGAACAGCGCGCCTCCGAAGAAGGTAGCTTTTCTCACACACTTTATACTTTCAATAACATTTCTTTACTATTCTATTTCGTATCTCGATTCTGTCTTCTTTCGTTCCATTGTTGTCGAATCCACTTTCAATAGTCTCGATTCAAATTATTCATCAAAACTTTCCTACAGACTATTCACGCCGACACAATCGACTTGTCGGACAAATCTTTGCAAGTCGATATATCAGACGCGCTCAGCGAAAAGGATAAGGTGAAGTTTACGGTTCATACCAAAACAACCTTGCCGGAGTTTCAGAAGCCTGAATTTCTCGTCGTCAGGCAACACGAGGAATTTGTCTGGCTTCACGATCGATTTGAGGAGAACGAAGAATATGCCGGATATATTGTGAGTTTCCTGGAATTGTCTCTTGATGGTTTTTTCCCAGGCTTTGAAGATTGTTTAGAAGCGCTAATTTCGCACGAATGGCTTGACTATCATTTCCATTGCATTGTTTCGCCGTATAGATTCCACCTGTGCCACCGAGGCCTGATTTTGATGCTTCGAGAGAAAAGCTACAAAAACTTGGAGAAGGAGAGGGTACTATGACTAGGGAAGAATTTACCAAAATGAAGCAAGAGCTCGAGGCGTAAGTCACTGTGTTTAGTTCACCGAGAAATTCTCGCAGTTGTGAAATATCGTTCAACTTTGAAATAATCTTTGCCATGGCTAGATTATTATTTTCTCTTATCAATTCGTGCATCAGATCTAATATGTATAAATATCAACATCACTTGATATCGTTTTATAGCGAGTATCTTGCGACGTTTAAAAAAACTGTTGCGATGCACGAAATGTTCCTTACTCGGCTGGCGCATCATCCTGTATTTCGAAACGATCATAATTTGAGAGTATTTCTGGAGTATGATCAGGATCTTTGCGTGAGAGGTACGAATATTGGTATCTTAGTCAGAGTCGATAAATTGATGGTTGGTTGCAATTATCTATAATTGAAATTTTATCGTTTAGGGAAAAATAAGATGGAGATGTTTGGCGGATTGGTGAAATCATTTTCCAAAACTACGGACGAATATTATTTATCCGCTACCGTTAAAGATGTTAACGATTTCTTTGATCAGGAGATGACGTTCCTTCAACAATATCATCAAAATTTAAAAGAATCTACAGGCAGAGCGGATCGTCAGACGGTTAAACACAAGGATGTTGCAGATTCGTACATAAAAATATCCACCAATCTTCTGCAGCTCGCTACGACAGATAATGGCAAATTAGAAAGGTTTCTCACCAAGATTGCTGAAACTCTTGAAAAACTTAGGGTAATTTCTAGCGTCGATCTTTCCCTCTTGGTCTTTAATTCAACGGATGTCGTTTCTGACGTGTATGTTACATTTTCAGAAAGTCGAAGGCAGGGTCGCGTCTGATGAAGATTTAAAACTATCCGACACTCTGAGATATTACATGAGAGATACTGCTGCTGCGAAACGGTTGTTATTTAGGAGACTGAAAGCTCTTCATGCTTACGAAACTGCGAATCGTACCCTGGAAAAAGCTCGCGCTAAAAATAAAGATGTTCATGCCGTAAGTAATGGAATCCATAGTTTTACCCCTTGGTTAATTATCATCGATCGCTTATTCGGTTTTTGCTCTATTGGTAAACCACGTTTATTCCTTTATCAATACAATTTTTCCATTAGGCCACATCTCAGATCAAATGTTAATTGATAATGAAATACAGGGTTATAATTGATTGGAATGTAACTTGTAAACAGTTTTGATTGTATAGAGTAATGAGAACAAATCAATTTTTTTTTTCTCTTTCTCTTTTTTCACCGCCGCAAGGCTATTTCGCTTGACTACGGATGGTTCCCGATGTTTCCACGTTTGTCATTTTTCGCGCTTCAAAAGTCATTGCGCTACATCTAATTTGTTACGAGAATTTATTAACTTGATCGCGTTTTTTTTCCCTGTTTTCTTTTTTTTTTTTTTTTTCACGAGGCAAAAACTAATAATGACGTTAATTTTTTTGACAAAATTGAAACTTTAAAAATTGATCATCTTAATTTTTCTTGCTCCTAAAAGGCACTGGAAGTTGCAGAGGTGTGTCCCCATTTCTATATACCATTTAATATGTACATATTGTTACGATATGTCATTCGTGTTTAGAGTGTTTATCGTATGGTAATTACATTCTTGTAAGAAGAAATTTGTTTCTCATTTTTTCTTCTCTTTTAACGACAATCGTCGAGGATATATAATATTCTAAATTAATTTTCTTCGATATTTGCATAGAAAAAATAAAAACCAATTATATTTCCTCGACGATAGTTTATTCTGAGTATCTTTTTCCAAGGGTTTGACCATTTCTCGAAAAGCATGACTGTTTAGTTTCACGACGATATAAGAGCAATCGCTAGAAACCTTTCGTGTGAAACATTGAGCCTTTTCAATAAAATTTTTGTAAACGAGAGTAATCTGTCCTAAAGGATAAGGTATATACCAGAAAAAAAAAAAAAAAAAATTCCACTTGAAATGTGTTAGTGTGTAATTGTTGTCCGGATTTAATATTGTATTTATTGACGTGTAACAAAATGATTCTATCCATCGCGAAGGCGGAACAATCTCAGACCGAGGCGTGCGAGAAGTTTGAACAAATGTCGGAAAAAGGAAAAGAAGGTATTAACTAAGAAACTGCTTTTTTAAATGGATATTTCGCAACGTTCAATTCAATGCGAATGAATCGATACAATCTTCATTTCAGAACTTACGGATTTTAAGACCAGGCGAGTGGCCGCGTTTAAAAAGAATCTTATCGAGTTAACCGAGCTTGAAATCAAACACGCCAAAGTACGTACAACGATTGTTCATTCATATTATCCCTTAAATCGCCGTAAGCTAACTCGCATTAATAAAACGTATTTCAATCCAGGCTCATGCCGAATTACTCAAGAAGTGTTTGGCTAATTTGCGAGAAGAGTGACACGATCGATCGAAGTAATCGGGGGTAATCGATTAACGCTAACGTGTAACGACAACAACATTCTACGAATAAACGATATACGAGAAAACGGGGAAGAGAACGAGTAAAAGTGAATAATAATAAAAAAGAATGAAAAAAAAAAAAAAAAAAAAAATAAAAAAACCAACAACAAAGTGAAAAATGCAAAAAATAATTACGATATATACATACATACATTATGATTAATAGTTGTGTAAAATATATTTTTTGTTATCACAATAGATTTAGCAGGATATAATATCTGATAATAATAATGATGATAATATTATTATCGATAATAAACGTTAAACGTTATGTCTGAAACGAGAAAAAGGCTGCGAAGGGTCTTTGGCTTTGGCTTTGGCTTTGGCTTTGGCTTTGGCTTCTATACAATATACATATTATATCGATGTAATTTCGGCGCTCTTCGCTCTCCGACTTTGCACGACTAATTCGTTGATCTCTGATCTCTGATCTCTGATCCTTATCGTTATTGTTAGCGAGGTTTATAATATGCTGTATAGCTAAGTTAGGGGTTCTTCGCCTACTCTGTGATTCAAAGTTTGCTCATTTTAAACTTATATTGTTATTACCACCACCACCACCACCACCACCACCACCACCGTAACTACAACGACAACCATCGATACTATCTACAACAAATTATACAATCAACGTTTTATTCTCATTCCACTGGTTAATTATACTTACCGCATGATTATCGCGCGTGAAAGGAATTATTGAATATATACATATATACATATATATATACACACACGTATTCGCACCACCTGTATAATATGTATACATAATATATATATATATAATGATAATAATAATAATAATAATAATAATACATAGATTTAATAACTACTGCCTTACATCGAAATTAATTTCAATCGTTTATTTCATTTCCGTAATCAATTTTCGCACCATCCGCGATCCGTTTGTACACTTTATACATATATTTATATGCATATTATAGATATATACATATATATATTTTTTTTTTTTTTCTCCATCTATTCAAAAACGCGTTAATTTTCGGTTTATATGTAATACGTGGGAGGGGTGGGAAGGGGGGGGGGGGGGGGGTGGTGTTACAAACGGAACAGGGAGAAAATGAAATAGCAACAGATATGTTGATACATAGATTTTATGATTCAGATGTTACAGTTTTGTCTCGTGTTATTATTTAGAGATACGGCGTAAAAGTTTGCAGTTTAAAAAAAAAAAAAAGAAAAACACATAACGAAGCTAAATTCATCGAACGATAATTATCGAGTTATCGTTATTCGCGTTTGTCAAACGATTGATAAATTTTTGGTGACAGTCTTGCAGTTGTCAGTGCCAATCTGAATAGGTATACCTTACCTATATACATAGGCATCTATATTTATATTAAATACACATATATTCTACCGTTGCAACACAAAACACACACACATGCACTAACATTGTAGGTATGTATCATATATTTGCGTTGTATTTAAACTGTATTGTTGAATCATGAATACATATATATATATATATATATATAATAATTGTAAACATTTTTAATTAACATTCAGAGTATAAATTATTAACGAAGAATAATCGATTTTGGGAAAAAAAAAAATTTCTCACCGTGTATTACAAAGCGTCGGAAATTATGCGTGTTTTTTTTTCTCTGACCGCGGTAACGATAAAAGCGGGTGTGAAGTGTGTTATAAATATATATATATATATATATTTTTTTTCTTTCTTCCTTCAACTTCTCGGATTTACGTAAGGAAAATAAAAAACTTTACCTACCTTATGCTACGGTCTTCGATATAAATGCCACTGACCCTGTCGCAGTTAATATTGAATTTGTCATTATAGTTTCGTATAGAATTAAGGCAATTTTTATTGTATATTATTACATATAATGCGCAAATAAATATAAATATTATACAAACGATGAATCGTCGTCGTGGTATTTCTTACCTGTTGGTTTTTTTTTGAAATACGCGGTAGAATTTTCGTATCTATATATCGAAATATTTATTTACTCGAAGAGGAGTAAGATGTTTTTTTTTTTTCCTTTTCTTTTCCTTTCTCCTTCTCATCGCGCATCATCGGGCTCGAGGGATTAATTAATTGCGGGATCGAAGCAAATAACGGGTATCTTCGAAACGATATTGCAATAGGCAAAGAAATTCATCGTGGTTATACTATTTTTCGTATTTTTTATTGAATTAAATCAATATACCTTCTATAATACATGATTGCAGACATATATTGAGAAATGTTCGAGTTGCAAGTTATTGTTATTAGACTTCTTTTCCTTTTTTTGTTTTTTTTTCTTTTTCTCTACTTCCTCAAATTTTCTTCTTTTTTATTTGTTTCGTTTTTCTTTAGAATTAATTCGAAATTACATAATATAATTGTATTGTAATTAATTATTATTTTACCTTAATTTATGCATGTATGTATGTATACACATAATTTCCATATATATATATGTATATATACATATATATATATATATATATATGTGTGTGTGTGTGTGTATACTATATAGTTATAACCGGACCTAGATTAATAATAACAGTATTAATTATCATATAATGACGATGGTGATCAGGTAATGATGACGTTAATAATATCGCGTTTAATTTAATATTATAATTATAATTACATTCTATGAAACAATTTTCTCTAAATCAATTGAGATGAAAAAAATATTCCCAGATTCTTGCCATTTTGCCGATTATTACCATTTACTCGTAAATGTCTATATATATATATATATATGCTAGTATATAGATTTTCTTCCGTTCAAATTCTCAATTTTAATCGTATCTTTTGATACAAATTGTTTTTCCTTTTTTTTTTTCCGTGCTCTTTCAACACTGAGAATGAACAAAGAGCTGTCGTTGAAGAAGAAAGAAAGAAAAAAAAAAAAATCGATGAAACAAAATACTAAAATTGAAACGTTATCCCAATTCCCTAAATAATTTACATCAACTAACGGTAATTATACAATATTATATCTTAATATAACAATAATTATTGTTTAATCGCGTCGATCCGTGCGATTAAGCGCGATACGTGTATATATATATGTATGTATAATAATAATAATAATAATAATAATAATAATAATATAATATAATATAATATAATATAATATTTTTTAAATGCGCAATAATACGCAATGTTATAAATTTGGAAATATATATATATGTATATGCATATATACACACTTGTCGATGCTGCCTGCAGACGTGTATATACATATTATAACGTAATTATTTATTAGAAAACAAAATGAATTCATTATTACATAGACAGGTGTGACAGCGATTGGAAAAACAATATAATATATATATATATTTTGTTTTTCTAGCGCGTCTCTCGGAGTATAAAATCATAATTTTAACTACTAGCTTTGTCAGCTTTGTCCAATATCAGATTGAATTGAAAAAGGAAAATTTTTACATACACGTAAACGGTGATTTATATATATATAATAAAAATCGCTAGCGAAATGGTCCCGTGATTTTCGTATTTTTATATTTTTCTTTTTCTTTTTTTTTTTCTTCTCCAAATTTTTCATCCCGGTTTTTGTTTGTTTCAACTCTTCTTTTCTTCTTTTCGCAATTATCCCGCATCGATCGATTAATCAATTACTTCGTTTACAGATCTGTCGCATTATTTGTCGATTCGAGGTGTAAGATTTTCGCACAAAGTACTAATATGAATAAACAAATAGATAAACGTATGAAAAATGAAGGAAATTTGTTTCTTTCTCTCGTGAAATAATGTAAGGGGAAGAAGAAATATAACGACAATTATCGTTATCGTAATATTAATTGTGATAAGCAATTCTTTTTTATCACTCTCTCTTTCTCTCTCTTTCTCTCTCTCTCTCTCTCTCTCTCTCACCCGAAAACATCTGCAGGCTACATCATCCGTGCATACATATTTCTATTATAACGATACGATTTATTATTTATTCGTTTATTCGTGTTGTTATAATTTACTCCGCGGGTCCCTGAAATTTTTTTCTTTGCATTTTTTCTCTTCGTTTTGACGTTTAATTTTTCACGTTAACAAATTCGCGATCTCAATCAGGAGTTTCAAACCTTGCAACATATATTAATATAATACAATGTGTATAGTTAATTATTAATTATCATACATGTATTTATAAATTTTTTATTTATTTATTTTTTTTCCCCTTCTCGAGGTGACTCTTTAAAATTCATACGCACACATACATACGTGTGTAATACAGTATAATCGTACAATCAGCAGCCTACCGATTTTGTTTAATATATTTGTAATATTATTATCATTATCATTATTATTCTCATTGTGTAGTTTTTTTTTTTTTTTAACTCTCCAAAAATCTTTTCACACCGCACACACTCTTTCTTTTTTTACTTTCGTACTATTTATAGAGTTAACGTTTGAGTTTTTTTATTATATTATAGGTAAGTAAAATGTCACACGAAATTGGTTTCAAGTAACGTTCGAATCGTAACTCGCGATTTATACAATCATTTTTTCCTCTTCATCTTGAACCTGTATCCTATTAATATTTCGATTATACGTGCGATGAAAAGTAAAAGAAATTCAACGATTTTAATTGCAAAACGAGAACGGTTTTTATTTTCCAATCGCATTGCTTCTTGCCGATGTTTGTCTGCAACTTTTATCGTTTTATCATATTCTTTTCTGTAAAATTGATCGCATATAAACGCGTTTAATTTTAATTTAATAAATTTTTTTCCACACAGAGAGTTTCGAAATACACTTTACTCTTTGTTTTTTTTTTTTATTTTTATTTATTTTTTTTTCAAACCCTCACTCTCATCTTTCCCACATATTCCCATGCTGCTCGTTATTTTTTCAGATAGTTGCCTGTGTGAGAAGTTTGCGCAAATATTCGAGCCCGATTCAGATTAATCAATCCGCTTTATTTATTATATCGTACTCTACGATTTTCATTTTACTATTACATTACATATATATATATATATATATATATATATATATATATACATACATGTATGCATGCGTGTATACATAATATATATTCATATAATCGAATATGTATGCATATATGAGTAATTACAATACACGAGAGTGACGTTGAATGAATTATCGGCTAAATTGATACAATATAATAATATACGGTATACCAGCAGCTTCCGGTCTAATCGGGTTTCACATTATCATAATAACAACAAAAACAACAACAACAACAACAATAATAATAATAATAATAATAATACACCTATATATATATATATATATGCATACATTTTTCGCCTCATCTCTTCCCCCACCCCCACTTTATATCATTACGTTAATATTTCCGTCTAATTCACATCACCTTTTACAATTTTACATACACCTACCCGTATGCATATACTATTATATATGAATTCTTTAAATCGTCTACGTATTTCTCGCGATTATTTATCAATAAATCTCTTTTTTACATCAATAATAATGATGATGATGATGATGATGATGATAAAACTTTTTATGATATAACGATTATACAGATTCGCTTAAAAGAGATCCGTATACGCGTATAGGTTCTATATGTATAACCGTCGTTATTTGTGATAATTGATTAGAATTAGAATTTCTCACGATTGTTGATGATTGTTTTCATGGTAATGACGACGACGATGATTGATGATTGATGATTGATGATGACGATGGTCGTGGTGATTGTTATTATCATAACAATTATCATTATTGTTATTACTATTATTATTATTACCACTATTGTTATTAATTATGGTTTAGATAACGCGCGTATACAAATCATCGAGTTTGCGTTATTATAAGTGATGTTGATTTTCTTCTTTTTTGTTACACCTCAGACAACACACGTAGCTGTATAATAGTATATTATATTATATTATATTATATTATATTCATCGAGTATATAATAAGTTCGATCCGATGAATGAGATATTTATAACGCGCATATACGATACTACAATTAATGCAGGATAAGGGGGATGATTTTATGTGTTGTAAAATTTTTCGAGTCATTTCAACGATCGGATTATTTAATAATACGCGTTTGCAAATATGTGTATTTATGTGTTTTCATATATATATGGAGAATTCAACGCGAATTCGGTAAACGGTTTTATACGTGCGTGACATTTTTTAATTTCATAAAGTAGTTTTCTTACGCTGGTACGAACCCTGATAACCTTGGAAAAAAAAAAATATATTTTTCAATTTACTCCAATCACCCGTCACATTCACCCTACAAATTTTTAAACCCATCCGAAAAAAATGTCTGAATAGATTTTTACTAAAACAAAAATAAAAAAAAGACATCACGTCTTCGAAACGAAACGTTTCATACGCAAGATTCAGAGTGGAAGAAGGTTTTTTTCTATTTTTTTTTTTGTTTTCTCACCATTTTTTTCTTCCCATTTCTCAAATCGTTTCTACTAGTATCGTACTTGTCTCAAATTTATTGCAACGCATGTATCGGACCTCCGATTTGATTACCGATTTGTTTTTCGTTTTTTTTTTCCGATTCTGTAGTCCTGAAATACAACCTACGATTTTCTTTTTTTTTTTATTTTATTCACCAATTTTTATCACAGGTTTCGAACTGGTATGATGGTAAACGAAAGAAGAAAAAACACGATTTGAAAAATATATCAAAAACGATAGGGGAAATAATAGAAAACGTTCTTCGACGTTGAATCTTGGGTAAAAATGTTTCACTTCGAGAACGGGATGAAAAAAAAAAAAAAAAAATCGACTCTGTCAATTTTTATACGGGTTTGAAAATTCATAGAGTAAAGACGAGCGATTAAAAAGAAAATCGACATTTGTTCCTTCGATGGTTTTCAGCCGTCGTACCGTAATAGAAAAAATCTGTAACGAAATAAAAAAAAAAAAAAAAAAATTGAGTCAAGTCAATCGTCTACCGAGTTGGCGTGGAACGCCCCATATAAGTACTTATACATGTAATGTATGATATATCCGGTATGCGTTGCGTGTTTTGACCACCCTGAATTTGAATTATTCATTCGCGGAGATAATTCGCGTGGACGCACGAAAGGAGGAGAAAGAAAAAAAAAAAAACGTAACAAAAGAAATTTTTTTTTTTTTTTTTATTTTCCTCCGTTTTCATTTTTGACCTTGGACACTTTTACAGTCGATCGTGAGAGATATAGTTTAAATTTTAACCTAGAGCATGTCGTATAAATACGATCTAATTATTAATATTCATATTTTATACGTCGTAATCGTCGACAAGATATTTTGTTGGATTTTAATTTCCTTGTTATTTCTTATCTTTCATTCTTTTATTTATTTGCTGTTTTTTTTTTTTTTTATTTTTATCTTTTTTATTTTTACGTATTCTCTGTTCTCCATTTTATCGAACGGTGAATAAAAATAAAGCTTACCGGCTTTACCGATCATGTTACGCGTTTTGTTTTTGTAACTATTGAAAGAAAAAAATAGTTTTATCAGACAAAGTTTGTATTTTTAGAATTCGGAACGATATTTCGGATTTTGAGAAAATTTATCTATTTTCTCTCAACATTTATTGTGAATAAGTAAGAATTAACCAAACTGCGGGTTTGCATTTAAATCACTTTTTCATCAAAAATAATAATTAATCACAGGTAAACTGAAAAAGATTTTGTTTTTTTTTTCAGTTTATATTATTTAAATAAGTAAATTTCGGTTCTCATACATCGAATAATTGATGATATTGATTGTATAAAAGTTTGCTCTTGCCTTACTTACGAACGTAAAAATGACAAAAGCAAACTATTTTAATTAAGCAACGAATGCAGATTTTGGTTATCATTCGATGTATGGAATAAAAATTTATTCATTTAATTGTAAACTCGAAAAGAAATAATTTTTTTTTTTTTTCATCGACACGCGTTGTCACAGATATCCTTCGAATCAACGTGTTCAAGTGTTGTGTAATGGGCAGGGTAGATATACGTATTGTAATGGCCGACGACGATACCGGATATGAGAAAACGGATCACGTTTTCATCGAACCCTTTGACCTTCCGGACGGCCCTTGTAATATAACTACATAACCGAACGTAATGCATTTCAGGGATCCGTTCTGAAATCAGCTGTTAATATTATTATTAACATCGCAATTGATCTGACCCTCGATTCTGCTTTCCGCTATATGTATATTATACGCGATTCGCGATATAAATACACGTGTATTTAATCGTGTGGTCAAATTTCCAAGATTTTTTTAAAGGCTTCCTTTTACATTTCATTTATTTCGTTGTGTGTGTTTTTTTTTCTTTTTCTTTTTCTTTTTCTTTTTGAAAGGAAAACTTTTTTTCACAGATCACTTATTCGTGACAGATTTATTATTATAGTCTTTGGCTGTACATACATATGATTTTTCTTTTTCGTTCGGTTTACAGTGAAAATTAATCGGGGTGCACTGAGAAAAATTTCATTTGTTACAGTAACTAGGAAAATTTAGTAAAACAGGTATCGTTAAAAAAAACTGTTTGAATATTGTTGGAATTACGAGAAACGAGGTACGCGTAACCATTTTGCGCTATCGTCGATACTTTTTTGGTAATTGTAACGCAAAATCAGTTTGTTCGGTTTAATCTACTTTTTTTAGTCAAACAAGGCTTTAACGTCAATTTATCGTTGCACGAGCGTTAAATTTTCGCAACAGTTGCAAGAAAATATAGCGACAATGATCGTAACGAGAAAGAATAGTAACGGATAATAGACTTTCCGGTAAGAGGTAGAAAACTAATTTTCATTTTCTACCTAGAACTATATTTTTGTCGATTGCGGTAAAAAATGAAAATAGTCAAGGACTGAGCGGTAACCGGTAATAAAAATTTCTCTCAGTGTGTGTATATATATAAATTATTTTTCTATATCTACGGATATAAATTGGGAACGACGATCATTGATTTTTTATGACTTATTAATCAAATCGTTACGATTTTTGTATCTATGATAATAAATGTAATTTGAAAAAAGAAAATATACATATATATGACCAAGCTTTAACTACAATCTTAGCCGCTAAGTAGACATATTTATGATTGAATAATGTATATGCAATATATATTATGTATACGTTACAGAGACGGAATAATTATTAGTAGTAACGCAGCAACAAGTACGTAGGTAATTAATGTAATGTAATTCCGGAACCGCAGGTCGAGTCTGTATGGTAATAATATATGGCGTGTCTAATGGTACAAGGACGCGTACACCCAAAGGGTGAATTTGGTGGTAAAAGAACGGATAACTTTCTTTTTTTTGTACACGGTATTTGCCACTCAAAAGCACTCCAAATAACGCATATAGCTACACTAAAATTAGCAGAAAAAATAAGTAAAGGTTCTGAAAGGTGTCGTGTTTGGTCGATACGCCCTTTCGGCGTGAAAATATATTTTTGTTCATCACATTTGTAAATGTTACAATGTCGCGTACTCGTCATTATTGTGTGTGTTTTTTATTTTTAGCTTTCGTAAATGATGTAAAAACCTTCGGGAAGATAAAGGGAAGAATTTGAAAAAATTTTACATTCTCTTTTTTAAAAATTATATCGAACGTAGCGTTGTAAGGTCGTATCCGTAATTTTTTTTTATTTTTTCTTTCATCCTTGTGACGTAAAGATTCGTCAATTTCGGTAATAGAGTTCGAGAGAAATTTTTTATCTTCTCAAAAAAATATAATCGGTTAGTGAGGGTTTTTTTTTTCATCA
This sequence comes from Neodiprion fabricii, assembly GCF_021155785.1. Taxonomy (NCBI): domain Eukaryota; kingdom Metazoa; phylum Arthropoda; class Insecta; order Hymenoptera; family Diprionidae; genus Neodiprion; species Neodiprion fabricii. The sequence goes on from NC_060245.1 coordinate 20,003,100, forward strand.
AATTCGTGTCGAAAGGACGTAACCGACAGTACTTACGACCCTTTAGCGTTAATTGGTCCATTGTTAAATTTCAACGTTTTTGAATGTATCCTCTTGTTTTTGTTGTTTTTTTTTTTTTTATTTTTTTTCTTGATTCGCGTCGGTACGAAGAGGAAAGAAAACGCCTTTCTAATTTTACGCCTTAGTGGTAAAAGGTCGCATGATGGCGCGCATTCGTTCTTATACCATTAGATTATACAATGTGTATTATTAAATTATACCGCATGCATAACGTATATATACGGATGTATATTAATATTATAGATAATTTATAAATATATACGACGCATCGAGCGACGATCGCACGGCCTCTGATCGCGATTTGTTTTTCAAACCATCATTATTACTGTTGTTATTTTTACTATCAATTGCGTGTGCTTGATGGTAAAGTTTTTTTTTAAAAATTAAATAATATTAATAACAACGACGATAACGATGAAGGTAATCCTATATAGTGAGAAATTATTGCTCAGAAAATTTGAAAAGAAATGACGGTATTTTCTTAATTTTTATTCTTTCACAGATGTAAGATTAAATTGATTTATTAATTATTACTATCATTATTATTTACTATTTTATTGTTATCATTTTTATTATTATTACTATTATATATATACATACAGACGCCTTTGTGATAGATTTCTTTTTCTTTCCTAATCCCCGCCACTCCTCAATGATCTTGAAATCGTATAATTTATATATATATGTATATATATTCTTCCTGATTTCAACATCAGATATACATATTATGCTCGCCATTTCTTTTCTTTTTGTCTCTCTTTCGTTCCTTCCGTTTCTTACAATTCATTTATTATTATATATATATATATATTCTGCAGAGTGATCAAATAACGGTAGAATGATATAAAGCGTATGCGTTAAAATTTTAGACCAAAATCAGTCGTTTCATCAGGACGAGCAACATTTTTTAGGTTACGCACGTTGCGGTGACACGTGTCCATCTGAACTTACGACGGTTGGTAAACCTGACAAAACAACTGCTTTTGTTTGTAACAAGAATTTTAGCGCATGCGCGTTAGATCTTTCGACCGTTAGCCGATCAGTCCGTACGTTAGAGCCTATTTTATTTTGTATAATAATTATTATACCATACGTATATATATTATTTGTGTTATACAGTGACGCGGGATTTTATTTTTATTATAAAATTTTACTTCTATTTTACGCGAAAATATAGTTGAATAATGTGAAATGAAGGCAATATAGTCAGGACATCGTTTCGTATTTTTTTTTTTTTTCTTTTTGGAGAGAAATCTTCGCGCCGAATGTAATTTCATCGTAAACATCGCATTTTTTAAGAAAAAAACTTTATATTTTTGGTGCGGAGTAAATTGATGGAATAAAAATATTGTTACGAACAATGTGAAAAATTTATGAGATTCTGCGATACATTCATTATTTATAAATTGTTTAACAATTTGAGAAAACGTACGATTAGAACTTTGATTTCTCTGCGCGGTTTTCGGCTTTGCAATCGGTGCGGAAAGTTTTACAAAAGAAAGTAAATGACGTTTCCATAACCTCTAATCTGAATCACCGGGTTTATCATCCCCTTAATGTTGGTACTAGAAATTCAATCTCCCTCGTCTGTATACGCGTGTTATGTATACATATAAATATACGTATAGTATAATTTTATAATTATATTACACGTAGTACGTTATGTTAAATGTAACAACGTAATATATCGATGATGAATTGACGCGAATACACATATGCATGTATACATAAGGACGCGAAAAAAATCGAAGAAGAATTATTATCGTACGTTGTACATGTAGTATGGATAGATATATGGGGCATTCCAGGAAGTATCGATCAAGATCGGAAATCGATATTTTCTATTTGAATGAAACCTTTTTTTTCTGCGAAGAAAGTAGCTACTGGTCGAAAAACAAAACCATGATTATTTTCAAATTTTTACAATCATTCGTATCTGACATTTAGACGTTATAACGTGTTTCGAGATTCTCCCATTTTTTAAGATCTGAAAAAGTTACGGAAAATTCTAGGAATATATGACGAAACTTTTTTAGCCCGACTAAAAAACGGATATTTCAACACGGCAAAAGTTGGATACAGAAAATTACGAAAGTTTCAGAAATCGCTGTTTTTTCGAATCCATTTCTGTGGATGTGATTTTTTTTTTTCCATCCATATTATAAGCAAGGTTTCTTCTTGTTCAATTTCGTATCGACAATGCATTTCGTAAGTAATTTTTCGAGATTTTCGTCATTTTCAAGATCCAAGTTTCGCCGTGATGAGAATTAATGGGGTTCAAAATTTTTTTCACATTTTCTAAGGATTTCCCGAATTCTTTCAGATTCTAGAAAAGGGGCGGTCTCGAAATAGTGATTTCTTTTATTTGTTTCCATTTTCTGTAAACATGGTTTTGTTTTCCGACCAGCACTTTCGTAGAAAAATATTTGGACCAAATCGGAAATATCAGTTTCTGATCTTGATCGATACTTTGTGAAATACCCCATATACAAGTGTGTATAATATGTGAAGATTTAAGAATAACGAAGGAAAAGACATGTGAAAGGATGTTTCGTGTGTTATTATTATTATTATTTTTGTTACTGTTATTGTTGTTTTTGGTATTATTATTTTTTGTTCAACGTTGAAAAAACGACGCTAAACGTCAAGTCGCGGTCGCGTGTGTTGCTGTGTTTAAATATAATGAATTCAGTTAAAATTGTAATTCAACGATTTGCGCAGATGACAACACGCGTAGAGGCGATAATAATGACAACAACAATAATTACAATAACGGTAGTGACGTAGGTATATTAGTAATAATGATAACGATAATGATGATGATGATGATTATGGTAGTAATGATGATGACGATGATAATAATAATAATATAATGGACAATTGGCGAGATAGAGTAGTTAGATTTATCGGACTAGCGAGGCTAATGGGGAGGAGACCCCGATGAACATTAAAACTAAGGCTAAATTTCCAATGTTCCTTTTCGTTCCCGATGTCTTGCGCCGTTGTATGGCGGCCATCTTGTCACCTAGAAAAAGAGTTGAAAATGTTACGTTACGTGAAAGCGTTGTTTGTCCTTTACGGTCAGGGGGATGAAAGAAAAAAAAAAGAAAGAAAAGAAAACAGTGAAGGTACCTAATTCTAATCTCCGTTTAACTTGATCTAATTATGTATAATTTGTACGTATCTAAACATTTATATACACGTATATACTACGGTGGCCCTTAATTATTGGTAAAAAAAAAATTTGAAAAAATAAGTTTTGCGTAGCTTTTCCTGAGAAAATCAATGCCGTTATCTGTATTTCGACAGCGTTACTTTTTTGACGTGAAATAGATACGAGAAAATCGAAAAATAATCGGATCAAAATATCACAACGCTAGATTGGCAATAATTACGTTCGGAGATGTTACATTTTGATTTCCAGCTCATTTTTGTACAAGTTTCACCTTTTTTCACATTAAACATTTTTCTTAAAACATTCCTTATTTCTGCTTCTTAAATTCAAATCAAACAATCTCTCATTTTGTCTAATTAAAAACGTTTATTTTTTACGTATTTATTAGCGAATAATAACGTATCAAAAATTCAGCATTTTACCTTTACATTGCTCTAATGTCCGTATCTATTAAGTAATTCATACAAATGTGCGGAATGCGATAAAATTACTTTTAGATTAGTTTAAATTGCCACACAATATTATTTCATTGTTCACACGCAAATTGATCGAAAAATTGATCAGAAAATCGATTATAATTTCTTTAAAGTAATTTTGGGGCACGGGTTAATATTAAAATAAAAAGCGGATTTCACTTTTAATGATCATTATTCAGTATTCTGAGTCAATTCAAGGGGTGATTGAAAATTTTTTTCTTTCTCACCAATATCAAGGACCTAAATTATATACTCAAACTTACAGATGCGGGGATTACTTTGAATCTAAATAGATTTATTCAAATCTGTAAATTGTACAATGAGGTTAGATCGGATTGTAAGATAGAGATACGATACTTGAATCAAGAGTGAGAGAATGTAATAAAATGTAAATTTAGCATTTTTTAAAACTTATATTAAATTCGATTTTTCACTTCTTACAGTCGCGTTACAATTTGATTAGATTGAAAATTTCAGGAAATTCAAGTTCTTGTCAGTTACTTTTTAATCGCGCTCGTTTCGATCGCAAATTCATGAATCTACAGATGTATATATATATGTGTGCGTACCTTATTATACATATTACACGTATGTATGTATATGCATATATATACACA